>NC_134690.1:260188915-260488915 GCF_050947455.1 Rhinoderma darwinii
CCGGTTCCAGCGCTTGAGAAGTCATATTCTGAAGAGCTTCCAGTGATCGGCCATGTCAGGAAGTCAGTAACGGCAAAGCGCAGCTATCCCATCCAGTGCAAAGGGTGAGGACGCGACTAGGACTATTATGGGGGCATCACATAGAAATATATTATTTGTATGTTGTGAACTGGGGTGCAGGGGGAGATAGGTATAGTCAACTTAGGGGGTTTCGAGATGTCTATGTGAATAGCCGCCATGTAATATTACATTTTCCTTGCAGCAGTTGACTGGCCACACGGCTTTAAACAGCTGATTTTGCCAGGGGTACCAAAAATAAAGGGGTTGTCTCTCATTAGACAACCCCTTTAAGAGTATGTTCACACGGCATATTTTTGAGGCAGAAAAATACAAGGCTGAATTCAAAAGAAAATGGCCTCTGAATCCAGGCGCTTTTTGGGCTTATTTTCAAATTGTTTTTTATTTTTCAAGTGCTTTTAAGGGTATGTTGACACAGTTTTTTGGCGCTGTTTTTTACATGCCAAAAAAGTCCGAAAATGAGGCAGAAGTTTTTTTTCCTGCGAGCGTAAAAAAACGTTTGTGATAAAAAGAAGCGTCATGCCCTTTCTTCAGGCGTTTCTGTCTCTGAACTCCCAGCATGCAGAGAAAGCGGTTTTCATGGTGTTTTTTGCGGACAAAAAAAGTGGCAAAGAGAGTGCAGGGCCTTAAGCGTATAAAAAAAACACTAATGTGAACAGGGCCTTAAGCGTATTTTAAGTGTTTTTAGGTCCTTTTCACACAGAGGTTTTTTTCAGGCGGAAAAATCGGACACAAAATTCCTTCAGGACTGCTTTGCGTTTTTCGGCTGCTGCCATTGAGACCCATGAGCAAAAAAACGCTGCATAAACCGCTTTCTCTGCATCTCATTGATGTTAATGGGAGGTCAGATACGGAAACACCTGAAGAAAGGGCATGACGCGTCTTTTTCTCACGAGCGTTTTTCTTCCACTCGCAGGAAAAAAGCGCCTCTGCCTCCCATTGAGATCAATGGGAGGCGTTTTCGGATGTTTTTCTTCATAGTTTTCGACACGGTTTCTGCGTCAAAAACAGAGCCAAAAACTTGTGTGAACAGGGCCTTAAAGTGTATTTTAAAACATATTTTAAGGCATATTTTTAAAGTGTTTTTTTGTCAATGGAAAATCAGCTTGAAAACGTATCACTTTTTTTTACGGAGCATATTTTTACAAGCCGTTTTATTTCAGCAACAGAAAAATAGCTCATATAATCTACACATTGTTATTCCAACGGGAAGCTGTTTGCAGGTGTATTTCGGAGCGTAATATGAGCATTTTATGCTTCGGGATACACCTGAAAATAAGCGGTGTGAACATGCCCGAAGGAATACTTTGCTTTACTGATTTTGGGTAACATTATGTTTTCTGCTCTATCTGGATATATAAAGCTAACCAGAACTGATGGTTTCCTGTTAGCGGAGTGCAGAGCATTATCAGAGCTTGTATGGCAATTACAGCTACGCTGTCACATTTCTGACAGCAGGGTGGAGCTAAACTGCTGCCCGTTTCCAAGGGAAACCAGGAGAAAGCTGAAAACAACTCCAGATATTTGTGGAAAAAATGACATGATGTTACATAACCCGTAGAAATGCACAGATTTAAAGTGCAAAATGCTGTTAAAAGTTTCTATGCTTAAGTGTACATTATCTATACATTTTATAAAACGACTTTTCTAATGACAATCCACAAACTTGTCTGCACACACAAACATCAGCTTAATAATTCATTCAATACCTGATGATAATGATCATTTACAGTTAAAGCGTAACAAAACGTTCTACAAACTTCTGACACGTCATAGTGACATGTCAGAAGTTTTGATTGGTGGTGGTCCGAGCACTGAGACCCACACGAATCGGTAAAATTAAGCGGCAGAAGTGATCGTGTGAGCGCTCAACCGCTTCGTTTGTATTCGGCTTTTTCCAGAAATCAATGTATCGGGAGTACGGGCTCAATAAAAAGTCTATGAGCCTGTACTCCGATTCATCGGCTTTCCGGAAAAAGCCGAACAGAAACGAAGTGGCAAGGTGCTCACATGAGCGCTTCAGCTGCTCCGTTTTAGCGATTGGTGGGGATCTCAGTGCTCAGACCCCCATCAATCAAAACTTCTGACAAGTCACTATGACATGTCAGAAGTTTGTCGAACGTTTAGTTACCTTTTAAGAAATTTCTCAAAAAATATGTACCTGACTTGTATATACATATATAGAATGTACACAAAGGGGGGAATATATTAATAGCTTTCCGCCAGTTTTCTGGCTTAAAAAAGTAGCAAATTTTGTCACACACCATATTTGCGCTAAAATGTGTGACATTGTACTTCTCTTGGCGCTTTTCAAAAGTCCCTAAAAAAAAAGGGGTGGTGTTTAGTGGGTGAGGTGGTACTTCCCATGGACCGACAGATTTATCATATATTACGCCGGAAACTGCATACGTTATAGTGCACATCTACATCTGCTCATAGCCAGCGTAGGTTTGTATTTCTGTCACACGAATAGCCAAAGATGCGCCAGATTTATTAAGAGGTGTGCACCCCATAATACATTGGTGTATTTCCCGCCGACGTAGTTTAGTTTAAGGGTATGTGCACACACACTAATTACGTCCGTAATTGACAGAAAACATGATTACAGTACGGGACAGTTGTCCTGCAGCGAGGCAGGGACTCCTAGCGTCGTATATAAGTATGATTCTAGGAGCCCGGCTCCCTGCACTGTGTTCGGTCCGGTACTTGCGGCCGAAATACGTCCGTCAATTACGGACGTAATTAGTGTGTGTGCACATACCCAAAGGGTATGTGCACACACACTAATTACGGACGTAATTCGGGCGTTTTTGCCCAGAATTACGTCCGAAAATAGCGCCTCAATAGCGTTGACAAACATCTGCCCATTGAAAGCAATGGGCAGACGTTTGTCTGTTCACACGAGGCGTATATTTACGCGCCGCTGTCAAATGACGGCGCGTAAATAGACGCCCACGTCGAAGAAGTGACCTGTCACTTCTTTGGCCGTAATTGGAGCCGTTATTCATTGACTCCAATGAATAGCAGCGCCAATTACGTCCGTAATGGACGCGGCGTTCAAGCGCCTGCACATGCCGTTACGGCTGAAATTACGGGGATGTTTTCAGGCGGAAACATCCCCGTAATTTCAGCCGTAACGGACGCTGCCGTGTGAACATACCCTAAGTCCGGAATTTGAAACCCCTGTCTTAATATATTCCCTCCAATATCTGCGACAGAAGTGGACCTTGTCAGTAAGTGGCTGACTGGCACATTGCTTATATACAGGTAGGTAGATTTTCCCTATAACATGTTAAGGCAACCTAGATAAGGTTTTCACTCTTTTCTCCTTGTCATGCATAGGGTAGTCTGATCATACCAGTTATGTTTATGGGCACCACATCCATGTGTATAGCCTGAGCCTCTTGACGCATCTTCTCCTCTGGAGTAGGAAGTGGAAGTGACTTGGTCCAGTTGGTGTGGGTTTCAGAGAAATCATTAGAAACAGGAGTTTTTGGTCTTTTCCCAGTCAGCAGCCTTTCCTCTTCACTCGAAGAGACTGAAAACTGTAAAGTAAATATGAATCATTAATATTACCACCATAAGGAAATATATATATATATATATATATATATATATATATATATATATATATATTTATTATCTATCATTTATAAATTTCTTGTACATTGAGTTATTATTTAAAGTAGAACCTCGAAATGAACATTTTGTAAGCTTAAACTAGAAATAAAAAACACATTTATTGTATAGTTGCTTCAAATCTTCCTAATATTCAACAAGACAAAAAAAACATGTAATGTTACAGGGTTGCATGCCATACAATGGTATGAAGATAGCTGAAGATACACAATGTTAATCCCCATATGCTAGCAATTGGTTGCTTTAGGACTTCTTCACAATGTTTTTTTGCTGTGTTTTAAAATGCAAGTAAAAAAACACCATGCAGTTTAAGCGTTTTTTATGGCATTGTTTACATGAGTATTTATTGGCTATTTTTTTTATTCAGTGTCACTTGAAAAGCCTATGGAGAAATACGCTAGTGAAAACAATATACCTAGAGCATGCTGTGTTTTGATAAAAACTTTGCTGACCCCAAAGATGTCACAAAAACGCCAAAAAACAAGACTTTAGGTATGTATGTAGCCTTTTCTCATACTTCATTATAGAATTTGTAACATTTGACCACCGAAAAGGTGTTGTGTGTGTACCCAGCCCAATCAGCCAATAAAAAAACGAAATCTGTCCACAATTTTTAAGTGGTGTTCAATAAAAGTCAATGGACACTGACACTGTTGTGTATAGGTTGGGTGACGTTCCCATTAATTTGTATAGGGAGAAACAGCGGATTCACCTGACTTTAAACTATTGTGTATGAATGGGCAGTTATAAGTTTATCTGTAGATGTTCCACCATTCACTAAGGATTCGTTCACATCTGCAGTGGAGGGTCCCGACAACATGCTGCTCTATTTTGTCAGATAAAACTACCAATACCATGACGGAAACCCGACGCAACCCATTAAAGTCAATAGGTTATGTCGGGCGCCGTTGGTGTCTGTCATGCAACTGATCCGGTACTTACAATATTTTTGTTGTTCTGCTCCTATGACGGAGCAGAGCAACGGAACTCCAAACGCAGATGTGAACGAAGTCTTAGCTGTACAACTGTGACTGTCAAACCAAGGAAATCTGAAACTGGTAACGTCTTCTCCCCTCAGATGATGCTTGGTTATTAAAAATAAAATGAGGTAAAACAGATACTAATAATATTGTTGTTTTTTTTTTTTTTTAGCTAGAGATTTTGTAGGGTCACAAGATAAAAATCCCTTTAAGAGCATATTACAAAAATACCATATATATATTTAGTGTATATTCCTGCTATATTGTGACGTTAGCATACATTCATAGTTAATGAAATATCTTCGAACTATCAGCATCGTGAGACTACCCGACACGGCTTCCTAGGAATTCTTGAGAAATATGTGCGAGACTAAACTGGGCAGCCCCTTTGTGATCAGAACTGTCTCTGGTGTATGCCTTCTGGCATATATATATATATACCTCGCCACCAGCAGGCAGCTGCAAAAATATAGGTCAAATATGTTCCTGACATTCATTTTGGGAGCTTTTGTGTTGAAATAGCTTGTAAATAAATGCATGGATATTTGAAACATATATTCCTGTCCCTAGAAAGCTGTTTGTGTTAATGCAAAAATTAGACTAATACATACCTAAAATACACTTTGTACTTTCATTTATCATTATAACTATGGATTATTTATTAAAATATTAATTATGTTTCTTTTGAATTATTGGATCACTGAATATATTATCGTCTCCAATTGCTCAGGGCAACAATTTTCAGTCTGAAAACAACGATTATAAAAATTGATGGTGCCAAAGAAAGAAAAAATTGGGATATAAAACACTGTATGAAGCATACACCACTTTACTACCTCTAAAGAGAATCTCTATCAAGACAGTATTTCTATTTCACAAAATGCACTTTAATGGTCCCAGATTCAGGACCATGATGCTTTTCAGCATGGTGCTGCATTTAAACGTCACTCTACTGTGTGGTGTTGTATGGTGTGAGTAAACTATAAGCATAGAGTAGCATCTATAAAATCATGCCCTCATCCCGCAGTTTATGCAGCCCGGATTATAATAGTTGGGATGATAGACTAGAGTTGTAGCTAGGCTTTCCGTCAACCAAGGCAAAGATTTATTTAGCTGTCCTAGTCCTGTATCTAAGTACCCTGGAACCCAGCCCCCCCCCCCCCGAAACTTGCGCCACCAGCCCCCGCAAAGTGGTTTTTGCCATTGAAACAGTGAAAGCTACCAACAGATGCCTTGTTGCCAGATGCCAGTGTCAATATACATATGATATAGCTGTGGATTAAGCAGGAGCTTCATTGATCATTTTAGCTAGATAAAATACTGTTAGCTCTAAGCCTACTACAGAATTTTATGGAGCAAAGGCCTAACTATGCCATGCTATTCTATTACAGACAGAGCAGCGTTTCCAGAACAGGGTCATGATTGTACCAGAATTGTACATAGGACTAAAAAGCATCATCAATAGATCGTCTACAGGGAATGAAGATCTGTGCTCTCTGTAATCTGATCCCGAAGTGGCATTAAGTATAAGAGAGACACGATTTAGATGATTCTTGTGGGAATATAGAATTGTCCTTCCCAATTGTGTACAGAGACATAAAGGTTATTGTTAGTCTATGGTACCAAGTCATACAATAATATGACAAAGCACAAAGATTCTCACATACAAAAATACTGGCTTAATAAAAGGTTTCGAAAGCTTCCTTTTATACTATTGGTATATTGGTATTTGCGTCTTAGGATATAATTTTCCTGTGCACACCAGACTTCATGTCTATTGGAGGTTACATGCACTATGCAATGCCTCAATCTTCTCATTGGGATTTCATTATGAATTTTACAAGACACCGTTGTATACAGAATCAGGTTGTAGTGTGGTATCGCTATCCCTTGTAATCATGGCCTTATCCTGAGAGACAACGCTGGTAAAGAAAGATAAAGAGGTTGTAGATCTAATTCTACAGATTTACAGCGCCCATCTGAGAGGGAGCGTCTCAGCTACAGTCGGTGTACCTTAATGTTCCAGGGCACCAAGCAACAGCAGACACTATGGCAAGACTGACAGATGCATCCTAACACATTAGACTGTGCGGAAAAGAGAGAATGAGTAAAAGGATGCCAGAGACAGCAAATGTACATGAACATGCTGAGCATCAAACAATGGATAAACACAAAGGTAAACTGTCTTCCGACTACTGAACTACTAGTACACAGATTATTAGTGCAGTTCTTACTAGATATTTATCATACAGAATTTGGGAAAAAATTGAAGGGGAAATCATCAAAGATATTTGCTTTTGTGTAAAAAAGATGTCTGAACATTGGATAGAACTGTAATTTATCCTTTCATTGGTTAATTTTACTAATAGCCAAAATCCTGCAGAAAATGAAGCTTTAGTGCGTGAGATGACTATATATGCTGCCTAACACTCCATCTGTCAGCATTCTGTATATGAGAGCTTGTAGGTGACAGATTGAAAAATGAAGAACTATAGAACAGTAAAGCTGCCAGGACTCATGTTTTACAATATTCAGAACCAAATATTTAAACCAGCTTTGAGATTAAAGAATCTCTTGGATTTTGTAAGTATCACTAAAATAACTTTCTAATATACTATGTTTCAAGGGTCCATTGCTAAAGGAAAAAGGGTTTGTTTGTTTGTTTATATATATTTGTATCTTGAGCCTTCTTTGGGGATGGGATTTAGTCCTCTATGGACCATCCAATGTAATATATCCATAGGGAAGCTTGTATTGGCAAGACATTTGCAAGTAAACAACCCCTTTCAGTACCAATCCTTGAAATCCGGAAACAAAATTCATCAAAGTGTATTAGGAGGTGAGAATCAGAATTAAAGGCTATTTACACCTTTGAAATTTTTTTTTGTTTTCTTTTAATATAAATGTCACTGGATCCGTCAGTCCCACTGACCTGATGGATTCAGGTCTCAGTGCACGATACAGTACAGCTGCTCTGTATACAGAATACAAAGCAGCTGTATCTCAAAAAGTAAAAATTATTTTTTATAAAAAGTATTTAGAAAGTTGCACAAAACACACTGATACACATTTTTATTAAAAGAAAACAAAAAACAAAAACTATTTCAAAGGTGTATACAGCCTTTAAGAGTATGTCTAGCGATACTTACTAAATCCAGGAGAACCCTTTTAAAGGTGTGGTATACTGCACTCATATAATGTCTATTAAGTCTACTCTTCTTGTCCCTTGTGTTACTAGTTTCCCATTGTTTGTGCTACCTCCTCCTCTCCCTGACAGTCAATACAGGTAAGAATGGTTGCGGGTAGAGCTGTGACACAGGTGCTCCAAACATTCAGCTGTGGCTCATGACAACACCGCAATGAAGTGTACCAATAAAAAAAGTAACAAAAAGAGGGCAACTTAGACACAATGAAGATTATGCTATTATTTTCTGATGCTTCAGTGTGAAAGAACTCGACTAGTAATGTGTATAATAATGCCGGCTGTCCTATTCGTGGGAAAGTTTTTCTAAAGATACCTTTCGACTGTGTTCATCATCCTCTTCTTGATAACTTGTGCAAACCATGTCTGGAGATGAGGAGAACGTTGGTCCTTGGGAGTAGTATTGTGAGCTTCGATATCCATCCCTTCGGAGCTTGTCACATTCTACACAAGAGGGAAGTAAAACAACATCCATTTAGATATTCAAAAAGTACTAGACAATAGATAATGTGAAAAATAATATGGACCATGAGGTTCTGCAAGGTTCCAATAGATCTCTTACTATAAATATATATAATGCTTTAAATGAATTTTTTTTTGTGACTACCTGGTGGACATTCTTATGAACCCCCCCCCCCCCCCCCCCAAAGAAAACTGTCTCCTGAAATGGAAGCCAAAACGGATACCCATTAATTTATTATGTAAATTCTATGTAACAAATGATTAAACTAAGCTGAACCAGAGCAAAATCTCATATATCTGAATCACACACTAAAACCCTTAGTCAATTCAGTCCCGTGCATTATGTCATCACATCTGTTTGAAGTAACTAAGCTGGATTCTAAATGAATGGACGTATTGTATACATTTCAGACACTAACATGTATTTTCTATTAACCTATTCATAAGGGTCCAAGTTAAATGATAGCGCAGTATAGGGGTTCCCGAAGCTCACTTCTCACAAGCTATGGCCATTTTATTCCTCAATAACATCCTATCTGCCTAGTCATTTAGTTCCGGTCTTTTGTTACCCAACCCTCTCTGGAGGAGGCTGAGCGGTATAATTTCTGTTATGGGAATTACAATGTATACCATTTCCACTATGCAGGTGAGCCGGGTAATGAGAAGGAAGCACAGTTTATGTTTACAATGTCACAATTGCTTGTGGATACTCTGTAAATTCCTGGGATTAGAATGTAAATAAACCTGGAGGGCATGATTGTGGTACGATGACCGGACACATGCACTTGGTGGAAGCAAAATATTGAAAGACAGATATCAAATTTCTACAGAAACAAGGGTATATGTAGCATGGCGACAGCTGCAGTTGTGGGGCCTGTGGAGACTGTGGGCCCAGGGTTCAGTTGGCCTAAATCCCTTTACACATTGGCTAATGTGAAGCTGTATGGGACTTGCTATTTTTATATGCTCTGCAATATTGCCAAGAAAGTGAGGGGACAACTGGGCAAAAGGGTTACGACGCGCTTTTCTCCTAGAAGTGAGCAAGATGCTTTAAAAAGCACCAGTCCCTCATGTCCTTGGATCGGGGAGGGTGGGTTTCTGGAAGCATGAGACAGTATCAGGAGGATGGCCATTTTGATTTTTGATGGGGTGCTGTTGTTTTCCCAGTAGGTACTCTGTAGAGGACAACTCTAGTTTATTTTTAATTCAACCAATGATTGCTCATCCTGTGATGGATCTGGGTCAGTGGAGTATTTTCTACTCAGGGACGATTTACTAAACAGAGATTATGTGCTAGATAGTAAGAACACTATTGCTTCCCTCAAAGCAAAATCATGATGGCATGTTGTTTGTATGGTTGGTGGTTGGGGAGACATCTTTAGTTTCTCAATCAGATCTTCTGAGCTTTAAACACAACAGGGATCTAGTCTTCCTATTTCAATAAGATTTTCTGATATGTTTTTAATAATTCCTTGTGTTATATTGCATGCTCAATATCTCCTTGTATGTCATATATAATGGAGCTGTTATTTCTATAGCGTCTCTATTCTGCAAAGACTAGTAGGTGCTAAAATTATTTCGGATCTTATTTCGGATCTATCACCTTCCCCAGAGCATCTCAGTGATCAAGTAACTATTTTATGGAAGATGTTTACATGTAAAACAAAACCCTTCATCCTAAAACTACCAAAAGCCTAATGACTTTAGCAGTAGAGGTTATAAAGCTGTAATGATGCTGAGGATTTTATGGCTCACCTGTGGCTACACCAGATGGGTTCTGGTTTGCAGCGAGGAAGCAATTTCCTTTTATAAATGAAGTAAGGTTGGACAGCCATTGGGCATAGAAGAATGTTGATTGAATTGGAAACCCCTATTTTAGGTAATAGCAGGGTTTTATTTTGTAATAAGAAGACATTTTTTCTGGCTGAAACGTTACCATCGTAACAAAATGTTTGTGTGTAGATGGCCAGCTCAGACGATTACCTATTGGGGCAATACAAAATCCCAGTAATAAATCCAGCCTAACTATATGGTTTCAAGAATTTGAAGTACTTTTAGGCATCTTCTGGCATGTTAATGAGATGTGTCTTAAGATATCACCACTGATCTTAAAGTGTAGCTAAACATTTGACAAACTTCTGACAGGTCATAGTGACATGTCAGAAGTTTGGATTGGTGGGGGTCCGAGCACTGAGACCAACACCAATTGCTAGAATGAAGCAGCTGAAGCACTCATTTTGCGCTCAGCCGCTTCGTGTCCGTTTGGCTTTTTCCGGAAATAAATGTATTAGTGTACGGACTCAATAGAAAGTCTATGAGCTCGTACTCCGATACATAGGCTTTCCAAAAAAATGTGAGCGCTTCAGCTGCTTAGTTTTAGCGATTGGTGGGGGTCTCAGTGATCGGTCCCCCACCAATCCAAACTTCTGACATGTCACTATGACACGTCAGAAGTTTGTCAAACGTTTAGCTACACTTTAAGGATGAAGACGCCTCATACAAATGCAGCACCCATTTGGTTGGTACATATAATAGCAAAGATCTGGTAATGTCTTGTTTCAAAAATGTGACCCATTATATATTATATGTTGATCTCACATTTCTGCTTATTAATACAAATTCTAGAAAATATTTTCCTACATTTGATTTCTGGAAGAGGCATGTTTATTTCATGCTACATGTTTGTCCATTAATACAGTGCAGATGTCTTTCTGGAAATCAAACTCAGCAGAAACACAACTCAAGTGAACCACAGAGGGTGTAGATCTTTGCTGAGAGGACACACTGTCCATTTTTTTGGGCTCTAGGGCATGGACTGTACGAGCAGCTGCACTTTTATGCATGGGTAGTTATTACCCATCATTTGGCAGGGACCTATGTGTGGCTATATAGTGCAATGATCAATGACATTAGTATTAGTAATAACAATTGATGGCTTGTTCTAATATATTTAGATTGCAAGCTTGGTGCTGTATCCTGTCTAAGTGTTATTTAATTGAAATTACCATATATGTAATTCTTTGTACAGCCCCAAGGATGATCCATCTGCTTCTACGCCTTTATGGAGATGACCTGATTATACTACTAGAAGAGACATTTTGGAAGAGTTGTGAGGTATTGAGCTGAGAACAAGTAATTGTAGTTTTCAGATATCCTCAATACTTCAAGTATTTGAACAGAAAAATATTCAAATTGCCAGTTCACAATTTCACTAAATAAATGTATTACCAGGTTTTCCAACTTCCCCTTGACTGATCTCCTATAGACACTACTATGATGACAAACTAAAAATTTCACTTATTTTAAGTGGAATCGGTTATGACAGAAAACAGCATTAGATGTTAATAACAATTTTATCATTTATTCCTGCAAATATATATTTTTTAAAAAGTAACTCGAAATTTGGCCGTAGGTGGCGTGGTTCTAGATCTCAGCCCACCAGGCCATGCAGGCGTGAACATGACCCTCTCCAAAATGGAGCATTGATGTTTACTGCTAATGCTGTAGATGTTGTCACGGACACGGACAATGATCAGATGTATCAATGAGTCAATGTTGAAGCGATAACTCATAACATTTATGACTGTCCTAAGTTTTAGACCAAACACTCCTATTGTAATAAAGTAAGCCATAATGTATCTAAAAAAACTGAAGCAACTTTGCAAATAGTCTTAATTGAAAAAAATACATATATCATATTGTTTTGTGTCCACAGCTCCTATGCAGATCTATGTGTCTCCCTGGGTAGAGACTGAAAACAAACTTGTGTACTCTGATCTTGCAGTTAGTCTCTTCCATCAAGATTATTTGCAAAGCGGATTAATTTTTTAGTGTAGGCCTCATTCACACGAGTGTGAATCACGTCCGTGTGTTGGTCGTTAAAACAACGGCCGTCACACGGACTCATGCATTTCAATGGGGCCGTTCACATGACTGTTGCTTCAATGGAGCGTGTGAAAAGTCTGTGAAAAATAGGACATGTCCTATTTTACTGCATGTCACGCATCCCTCCATAGACTCTAGTCTGTGGGGGATCTGGGACAACGTGTCCCGCACGGGTCCACCTCGGACGTGGAAAACGCCAGTTTTTCACTTCCGAGGTGGGTTAAGCTCATGTGAAGGAGCCCTAAGTTGCATTGGAGCAATAAAATGAACTTGTTTGCAAAGTGGACATACTCTTTAAACTCAAGCTTCCCATTTACATCTGTTCAGGGGTTCTGTCGGAAACCATTTGCCCCGGATCCGTCACCATTGAAATCAATGGTGATGCAAACGGAAATCTATGGTTTCCGTTTGTTTCAATCAGCGTTCCGTTCATGGGTGCCCCTGACGGAAAGCTCAGATGGAACCCCTGAACGGAGCCCTGACGCGTACGAAGCCTAAAGAGATGCTAAATCTAAGGCAACAGAATATTGGTCACAGAGTATATCTGACTCAAAGCTATTATGGAGTAAAACCATTTATCGGCTTGGAGCATGGAATTATGTAACTGACATTGTGGCACTAGTTTTGTAAAGTTGAGTTGTATATGTTAGCGACAGGATTTTAACATGGTTCGGGCATAGGTTTTAAATTATATTTAATGAATATAAGGTATTATAATGACCTATAAACTGTAAAAGGCAATCTGTTACAATAAAACAGTTACAATAAGTTCTTCTAACACTTGTACATAAATGCTGATACAAGTAAGTACATATTGTGCTGTATTACAATGCTACAGTTCCATAATTTCAGAGTTGGTTTCTCCTGGGTACAGGGCCAAAGTAAGCAAAGGTGATAACCCAGTGGGTACCAAAAAAGGGAACATAACAATTGCTACTACATTTGTAAATGTATTTAGATACTGTATCGTGTACAATATTCTACGCATGACAGTATATGCGGCACTTGAAAAGTACTCCACAAGTAAAGTGGGTACAATGTATACTTAAAAAATGAAAACAAATAAAACAATTTTTTTTAATAAAAACTGTGGGACCTCAAATAGTAGTGATAGAATAGATTTGGATGTGGACAGCGTGTCTGGGCAGGAATGGAACATTTCTTTACAGCAGCGATAAAAATTGATGGCAGTGACCCATTACTTTATCCTTTGGGGCATAAAAGGCAGAGGCATTCATATACAGAAATATAGTGCCTACATTGAAATGACAAAGGCCTCAGGGTCGAGTTATTGTCCTATATTGTGAAAGCACAATCTCTTTAAATAAAGGTAGCTCAAACGCACCAAGACATTTTGTGTTATTGTAAAAACAAGGAACCATTTTCACATGACTGAACAATGTGATGTGTTTGCTTTAATGTTTGCACCTGTAAATATCTTGTACTTGGGAACTCTATTCTTTTTGTGTGACCTCCACATCAACAGTGGTGCTCTCATATCTGATCTAGAGAAGTTTGTAAACTCCTTATTGCTTTCTGGCTACTTTCAAAATGACCTTTTTGCTGAAGTGCAGAACTGGCCACTTGTTCGGCCATCAAACATTTCTCCCGATTCCTACAAACGTACACGCTCTGATCGGCCGAAAGTGTATTTTTATTTCAAAGTGGAGAGGATAGTCACTATCAGGTGATAAATGTTAGACCATGGGGTCCAACCATTGGAACCCCTACGGATCACTAGAATGGTGGGGCCATGGTGAGGTGTAGTTTGAAAGGAGAGAAAGTCAAGCATGCACACTGCTCTACTGCATTGCAATATATAGGTGATACATTTTTGTGGCTAGATTACCCCTTTAGTCTAACATGTATGGCCAACTGGGAGGCTATAATGCAGCATATGGAATCCCGTTCCGCTCAAAAAATACTCTATTTGACTAAGCACTAGGGACTCCGTGTGGCAAAGTACAATGCTCTAGAAGCATTGTAGAAGGGAAGAAAAGATTTGTACATGCGGCAGCCAAAGGAACATGGCCCAAAAAAAAATTCTGTCCGTTTTGTATGGAATCCGACGAAACAAAATGTGTCTCTGTATGAAATCAGGAAATAAAGAGGTACTGTAAGGTTCCATCCACTACTATGGGTGCCATATTATATCTCCATAAAAAACATGGTTTCAGTAATTTAACAGTATTTTTACCTAAAATAATAAACACAGGTCCCAGATTTGTCTACTAATTCTATCCGGACTTTTTTTTTTTTATAAAATCTGTATTATTTAGTAAATTAGCAGGGTTTTTTCGGTTGTCTTTTGTTTAGATGGTCATCATAACCGTGATTGTTTTCACACTCCCTCTATTGTACAACAATTTTTAATAACTGAAAAACAAACATTGTAGTAGGATCTAATATGGACCTGTAGGCACTCTGGGTGCAGCCTTCATAAGGCACTATGGTCTATGGGCAACATGATCAGCCGTATATGTGGTGCATAAAAAAAACTAATAACCGTTGATAAAAAAAAAATACTAAGTGAGCAGAGTACAGTGACAGTAGCGTGAGCGTACCTCCCCTAGTTTTTTGCGTCTGCTACAATTCAATAGGACACATCTGTGCTTTTTAAATAGACGTCGCTTATACTGAGTTTGCGTGTTGTTTCTTAAAATATGCCTATTCACACGGATTAATACATGTGAATGATTCGTTACACTAAGTGAAACATGGGGATAGAGCGCTGCATATATCAGCAGACTGGTCTTACTCACACATGGTTTAACAGAGGGCAGTCTGGGGCAAGTCACATAATAAAAAGATTCATAACCGCTACTCTTTCATGGTCATACCCGAGCAGTGAAGAACTGCCACCTTCAGCCTTGACTTGACTGCCAAAAGTCTAGAGGAATGAGCTTAACACAATAGAAAGTCAGAGTTGATGGATGAACATGGAGTTTGCTGCCTGTCTACAAACTCCGGCTTTGGCTCTGCATTTAAGCTACATAAACCAAACTGACAGGTGGCTTTGTTTTTTTACACTTAAAATTATCAGCCGTTACCAACCTTACAAAACCCCATTTTCCTATCACTGCTGCAGTTTGTAAAAACATGTAAAAAATTCCACACCAATAGGTTTACTCTACAATGAGATAAACAAATCTTTATACCCTAGTGACAAAAACAGAAAACCAAACCGCACACTTGAGCCAGTCCTAAACATTAAGATTTGCTGTAGAGAAAGCAGCAAAGATGTTTCTCTGTAGAGAATTACTTTATGGATGGACGTAACTATGGCGACTGCAGCGATCGCAGACATATAGGGCCCAGAGGTTGAGGGGGCCCACTCAGGTGCATGAGCATTGTTCTTTTCTGTGGGGATTCTGCTACTTGGTATTACTACGTGGGTGCTCTGATATATCATAGATATTCATGATGTGGTTTCAGTTTCCTGTGACTGGGTGGTGGGGGCCCATCTCTTTTGATATGGGGCCTTATGAATACTTGTTACGTCCCTGGTATATTTTAAGCGGATTTAATCTACTATTGAACATTTATCAGCAAGGATATAGAGAAATATGAAAGCTGGTACTTTGTATAGTACCAAAACATAACTTTACACTTTCTGAAGAGTATTACCTGTTTGTTTCCCTACTATTAATTGTACCATTTTATAGCTCCATGAAATTAATGGAATTACTTGTAACTGCAATATTTTTATCGAAAAGGACAAATGAAGCTGTCCATCATAAATACCCACGGCGGGATTCACACACAGTGTTTTGCAGCTTTTTTCATGGTCTTTTCAATAGCATTGTTCACTTTGCTTTTCTTTATTTCTTCGTAAAAAATGCTACTGTGAGATGTTACTTTAAAGAGGCTCTGTCACCAGATTATAAGTGTCCTACCTCCTACCTAATCTGATTGGCGCTGTAATGTAGATAAAAACAGTGGCTTTTATTTTGAAAAACTATAATTTTTGTGCAAGTTATGAACAATTTTGGATTTATGCGAATTAGTTCTTAAGGACCAACTGGGCGTTTTTTAACTTTTCACCAAGTGGGCGTTGTGAAGAGAAGTGTATGACACTGACCAATCAGCGTCATACACTTCTCTTCATTCATGCCCAGCTTGCTTCACTGCACAGCGTGATCTCGTGAGATCACGCTGTGATGGGACTTCCTCCCACAGGTTCTTTATCGGAGCCATGGAAGACTGAACAGACATCGCCTCAAGCTGCTGCAGATTCGGAAAAACGTCCCGGCACGGCTGGAGGCGATGTCTGTTAATTCTTTCATCGCTCCGGTGAAGGACCTGTGGGAGGAAGTCCCATCACAGCGTGATCTCGCGAGATCACGCTGTGCAGTGAATACAAATAGACATGAATGGAGAGAAGTGTATGACTCTGATTGGTCAGTGTCATACACTTCTCTTCACAACGCCCACTTGGTCAAAAGTTGTAAAACGCCCAATTGGTCACTAAGAACCAATTAGCATAAATCTAAAATTGTTCATAACTTGCTCAAAAATTATAATTTTTCAAAATAAAAACCACTGTTGTTATCTTCATTACAGCGCTGATCGGATTATGTAGGAGATAGGGCACTTATAATCTGGTGACAGAGCTTCTTTAAAGTCTGTAGTGAAGTATAGTAGACGCTACATATAAAGCATTTGCAGCGTTTTTGTGGGATTTTATTTTTTTTTTTAAATGCAGCATTCTCTAGGTATGGTGTTTTTTCTGGGATTTTTCCCCTAGGCTACACTATAGGGCCCTGTTCACATAGAGTTTTTTGCAGGCGGAAAAATCTGCCTCAAAATTCCTTCAGGAATTTTGAGGCAGATTTTGACCTGCCTGCACTTTCTTTGCCGCGTTTTCCGTTGATATCAATGAGGGGTCAGAGACGGAAATGCCCGAAGAAAGGGCATGACGGTTTTTCCCGCGAGCGTTTTTTTCCGCTCACAGGAAAAAAAACGCCTCCGCCTCCCATTGAAATCAATGGGAGTTGTTTTCGGACATTTTTGGCGTGGTCTCTCACGTGGTTTCTGCGTAAAAAAAAAAATGTGCCAAGAAACTCAGTGTGATCAGGCCCTAGGACTTCAAAAACACCATAAGAAATGTCTGTACAAAATAAAAAACGACACTACATGAAAAACGGCAAAAAAAAAAACATGTTACCTTTCAAAAATGCTGTCGTCTTTTACATGCATTTTTTAGTGCAGTTTAGAAACGCCAGACAAAAACCATGTGTGAACGAGGCCCGCCTACAGACACATATTTTTTATTTTTCTTCAACTCAGCCTAAAAGTGTTGGGTCACAAATTAAAGGCGAATATTAAAGCAGATAAACTAGCCATATGTGTTTCTAAGGACACAGTATATGGATCAGACAGGATTTCCAAAAGTCACTACATGTTCCCATGGTGACAGGCCCCATATACATGTTGGAAGAAGCAGAGCATCTGTGCAGTCCTGACGGTGACTCCGACACCTCCTGGGGAACTCGCTCTTAAATTCCAGTCCTCCAATGTAACATAAGATTAGCAGTAAGACAGCATAAGCTGTTAAGCAGGATTTGTATCCCTGGTGCTGAGACCAACCATATAAACCTATGCAATAGTTCGATATTCATTACAATCCCTCCCAGCTAAACATTTAAAGAAATTCAAAACCTAAATGGGACCTTTATTCTTCATTCAACAGCAATATACATACCACAATAACAATGGGGTTATATACCAGAGGAATAAGAAATGAAAAAAAAAACATTACAACTTATTTAACAGAATTTTTTGATTTGACATGCTTGAATCAAGTACTGAAGTATCAACATTTAGAATATCTAATGTGATTCCCATATTGTTCAAGGGACAATTACAGTTATTGGCCTAAATGGGTAATAGGATGCCCACAAGGACAATAAGGCTAGGAAATAACAATAGAAATCAAGTCGTGTACACAGATGTAGCACAAAAGACGCAGCTAAAGAGTGCTCCGGATTTTGAACATACAGTATCCTATATACAATTGAGAAACAATAAATTAAATTAGGCCATGCGTGGTTCAACATATCGGTCAGGACAATAATTGCACCATGTATGAGAATTTATTGAGTGTTACTAATGATTTGAGGCACTTGATATTGTACAAAAAGATTTCTCAATGTGTGGAAAAATCTCCTTGGTATTATGTGATATCTCTTTCTGATGTTAGTGAAACCTTGGTGTGCCTTCTAGAACCTTGAAAGGTGAGAATTTCATCAGAGATATCTCAACCTACACGGCCTGTTTAGAATGACTTCCTTGACCACAGTCCATCCTCGATGAAGAATTGTTAGGGAAAGTAAATATAAACTTACTTCACTTTCTGTTCTTCTTCAAATTTACTTTTAATTTATATTTTTTTATGATTTAATTATGATTTTTAATCAATATGGAACCTTTTACAATCTTCTTAAGTAATGACATGCTCATAAGTAACACAGAAGTCCTTACCTCGCAGCACTGTCTTCAGGTTGACTTTGGCTTGCCTGTGCAGATCCTCTACACATGTAGGTCTGGATGATGGGAGGAAGACATTCTCCTGTTGGTGCCAAGACGCTGTGTAATGGACCGTCCACTTACTTTCATCATCTAGATTGGAGACCGCTAGAGGAATGAAAGAAACAACAACTTTGATTAGATACCGTAGCTGAACTCTAAGCACTGTAAACATAAGAGCATTATAATGATGTAAGGATTTACACTGAGAAAATTGTATTGTGAAGTATCAAAACATTAGAAGCCTATAGTGCAATACAGTATTGATTAGCTCATTCTACTTTAGATAAGGTAACATATTATTTAAACCTGCATGCTTGGCCAATGGGGAGTGTGAAATTAGCCGCTGGCCGAAACCTCTGGCAGTGGCTTATCTCTCAGGGAACAAAGGATCGGGCATGTTTATAAACCCAACCTGTTTGATCCTTCTTCCCCCCCCCCTTAATGTCTTATGTTAGGGATCTGGATTGTCGGCCTATCCAGGGCCGGCCTTAGGGGTATGCAACCTGTGCCATTGCACAGGGCACATCACTCCAGCAGCTGCCTTTCTCCCCGGGCACTTCTTCACTCAGTGTCGTCGATACCGCTGTAGCAGCCATAGCGGCTGCTAGTGGTGACACCGGGCATGAGGGCGCCCGTGCCGCCCATGGTGGCGGGCCACCCAGCAGCAACTGCTACAGCGGTTGCGATGCCACTATAGCAGAGCAGCGAGGTATCTTCTTGCTCTGCTATGTACTGGCGCCACTGTAGCACCCTGAAGGAGCGGAATTCCTGTGTGGTCGGGGATTCCATTCAGGGATGGAGCGCTTAAATGGACATTGATGTCGGGCTTCTCCTGGAGTGGAATCCCCGATGCTGTGACTGGGGATTCCACTCCAAGAGAAGCCAGTGACATCATTGTCCATAAATGGACACAGTGACATCAGGGGCAACTCCTGAAGCGGAATCCCCGTCCACAGCATTGCCGACTCTGTGACCAGGGATTCCACTCCAGGAGAAGCCAGTGACGTCACTGTCCATAAATGGACAGAGACGACAGGGGCTTCTCCTGGAGTGGAATCCCCGATCACCGCGTCGGCAACACTGTGGACGGGGATCTGCTTCAGAAGTTGCCCCTGATGTCATTGTCCATATATGGACAAAGACATCGAGCAGAACTCCTACAGGAATGGAATCCCAGGCCACAGGGGGATTCTGCTGCTACAGGGAGCTACAGAGGCACTATCTACAGGAAGGGGGTGTTAGCTACAAGGGGGCTGTGGGTTGTGTGGCACTACTGACAAGGGGGCTGTGTGGCACTACCTACAAAGGGGCTGTGTGGCACTACCTACAAGGGGGCTGTGTGGCACTACCTACAAGGAGGCTGTGTGGCACTACCTTCCAGGGGGCTGTGTGGCACTACCTACCAGGGGGCTGTGTGGCACTACCTACAGGGGGTCATTTTAGTGAGAGTGGAGGGCTGATGGTCATTTTACTGTGAGTGGGGGGCTGACAGTCTTCAAGTGGTTTCCATCTCTGAGCTCCAATTGAAATTAATAGGCAGAAAATACCAGTGGTGCTCGTTTGGAGTCCTTTTTTGCCTGCATCTTTTGCATTAGATTCAACAGCTTACAAAAAACACAAAAAAAAGGATCAAACAACGCTGTCAATTCGAAATCTGCTTAAAAATTCCTGAAGGAATTTTGAGCCAGATTTTTTTTGCCTGATAAAAAAGACTGTGTGAACATACCCTACGAGTGTAGTGCTTGTTTTTAGTCGTTTTCAGTCTTTCTCTAAACAATTTTTGGTAGGGGTGCCCTGAGGAAATTGTATTTTTCCAGTGGTGCCTCGAGTCCGAAAAGGTTGGGAAACTCTGTACTAGCCTACAGGTGAGTACAATTTTTTTTTGTTTGGGGGCACTGTCTACAAGGGGGAGGTGGGGAGCTGTATGTCACGATCTACAAGGAGGAGGTGGGGGATTATGCCACTGTCTACAAGGAGGCTGTATGGCACAATCTACAGGGGGGTACTATCTACAAGGGAGGGCTGTGTGTGGCAACCAGGGGAGGGGGGCATTATACTTTGTGGGGGCCACTAAGTGGACATTATAAAATAATGTGTCCTTGAAGGGGTTATAATATATTATATTATTAAATATTATTATTTTACTGTATGGGGGCATTGAAGGGGCATTATACTGTATGGGGCACTATATAGGGCATTATACTGTGGGGGGAATTATACCTTTTTTTATGGGCCATTTTTTATTATGATGGGGTGAGACGCCGAAAGATAATTTTGCACGGGGCGTCATCTATCCTAAGGCCGACCCTGGGCCTATTCCTCAGAAATTGTCAAGTTCAGCAGATATTGTTCTAGTGCGTACGATCAGCTTTGATAGTGACCTGTTTGCTCGGATGTGTTTTTTACAAGTGTCTAAAGATTATTCTGCATCTTCTCAGTTGGTATTCTGCTTGAGGAAGCTGATAAATGAAGAAGCAGCTGGCACCATGTCCATGATGCGGCTGGCAACACTGGCTACTGAGCTGTGTTAAATATTTGGCCTACAGCATATGGCTTATTTTCAGATTGATGGCCTTGGTGACTGAGATGTAGGAACTCAGCAATTCTATTCACTTGTTCAAGGTTAAATTCTCCTCACCTTGATGAATATGACAAAGCAGTATCCCAAATACATTCACTTAAAGGCTTGATATCATTAAAGGCTGGAAAACTAAGAGTAAACATACATGCTTACAATATTAAAGTAATTTGTGGTTTTATTAGGAAAACTATACATACAATTAGGGAAGAGTTAAAAAGTGCTGAAATAGTTAACTAGAGAGAAACTGGATATTATAATTAATACAATTAAACACTAAAACCAAGATTAACAGGATTAAATGATGGAGGTGAGCCAGCCCCCATTTGTCTGTATTTTACGTGACAAACACAAGAGAAAATTGGGGCATAATATCATAGTAATGTTTGATTAAATTATTTTGCAATAAATTATATAATTTTGAGAAATATGATAAAAAATATGATAAAAATTAAAAATGGCATAAACATTGGCTAGAACGGTCATGTAGAATACAAATGCCACTATATCAGATCGCTCAGCAGAGTGTTTACTGTGTTTATACACGGAATTACATTTCAAGGCAAGTCATGCCATCTGCTATGAAATATGTATTTTATCTGAAAGGCAACCAATATTAAACAGAAAAGAACCATCTTCCTGAAGAAAGGATAGTCCTATAACCAGAGCACTTCTAGTCTAACATAATACTCAAACCAGAGTGCCAGATTGCTTTGCCATGCGGTCATGGATATACACACGCATAAAATAGTCACATCATCCCAAGAGACATGTGTCAGGTGCAGGCAGCTAGTGACAATAGGAACTATAGCAGTGCCATATGGATAAAGAAATATTATATGGCAGGAATGAACACGTGCTAAAACCAGAGCCTACAGGAAATACTTGACGTCAATGGTGAACAGAGTGTTTTCTACTGATAAATAACCAGCTAATTACTAACCACAGGTTCCATCCATCTCCATGAAGTGGCTACAAGCTGATCCATGTTTTATGATGGGGTTAGAAGGTTTCCCTATTCATTAAGTAGCTGGTGGTTGTAAAGTGGAAGCAGTTTATTTTCACTCATCAAAGGAAAATTGTATTTTGTTCAGCCAATAAAGAGTTTCAGGTGAAAATATAAAATGTTCAATTTTAGCTGTTTTCTATCAGTTATAGTCACGACTGTGTACGGTATGTATACATATATACTCAACAAACCTCCTTATATGAAATCCCTTTATCTGAATTGGTCCACTATTCCGAACAAGCATACGAATAGGTTACCAATCTCCTGAACAATGATCAATCAGATTGATAATATCTATCCAGGTATATTTAGCTTAAGGTTAAGCGTATATAGTTATAGACAATCTTATCAGCGAATTGTCGATAATCTGAATGCTGGTTGTTTTGCATAAAAGCCAAAAGTGACAAGCTATTTAACAAGATTGATAAAAACTACAGTGAGATCATAAGCTTCATTGCAAGCCTATTACAACTAGAGATATAAGTGGACATTAATTGCAAACTTACTACAACTGCAGGTTTCTGTCAACATTGAAGCAGATTTGCTAACCAAAATGCGCCACATTTCTAAAGTGTTTTAGATACTTTTGATACTCATCTGACAATGGGGCATGACTTAACAAAAGGGGGTGTGGCTTTAGTCAACCAATAGGTGGTATAAAGTAGACAGAAGTGTCTAAAGATGCGCCAAATTTATCATCTGGCATGAGCCACCGTGATAAATTTGGCCCATATAGTCTAATTCTAAGCTGTCTAAATTTTAGACAATATTAGTAAATCTGCCCCTATCGTATCTACATTTATTTTAGTTTTTTAGTTGAGAAAAACACAGAAAAAAGTTGGTCTGCCCACCATGCACCATTTGAAAAAAATCCGGCACCACTCTGTATATTCTCTCGGTGTTTGTAGGCGTAGGAGGATTTCTGTTTTGGCAGCAGATCAAATAATTGATAGTTTGAAGATAAAGTCCAGCACTCGATCCAATAAAGTCCAAACTTTAATTCATAACTTTAAAACAAAGTAAAAACATTCCCGGGATGAAGGCTTACGCGTTTAGAACTATACAGGTTCTTAGTCAAGCTAGTACTTAGAACCTGTATGGTTAGAAACGTGTAAGTATCCTTCCCTCGGGAATGTTTTTACTTTGTTTTAAAGTCATGAATTAAAGTTTGGATTTTATTGGACCGAGTGCTGGACATTACCTTTTTGAACGTATCTACTATTTGCATCTGTTGCCGACTTAGAATCGTCTATGTCTACAAGCACCAACAAAATTACAGAGTGGTGTCAGAAACATCGGACCAGTGGACCAATATTTTCTATTATTATACTGCATGGGGGCATCTGTGTGGGCATTATACTGTATGGGGTCATCTGTGTGGGCATTATACTGCAAGGTGGCACATGTGTGGGCATTATACTGTATTGGGGCATCTGTGTTGGCTTTATACTGTATGGGTGCATCTATGGGGGGCATTATACTGTATGGGGCAGCTGTGGGGGCATTATACTGTGTGGGGGCAGCTATGGGGCATTACACTGTATGGGGCAACTATTTGGCATTACACTGTGTGGGAGGCACTATGGGAGCATGATACTGTGTGGGCTGAACTGGGTGTGTATGAGCGGGGATTGGGCTGTAACTAAAAACCTGTTTGGTTCGAAACGTGTAAGCATTCTTACCGGGAAAGTTTTATTCTGTTTTTAAAGTTATGAATTAAAGTTTGGATTTTATTGGATCGAGTGTTGGACTTGATCTTCAAACTATCACTTATTTTAGTTAATTATACATAAGATACAATATATAATATTTAATTCCACAAAAAATTATTTTAATATTAAGGCACTTCATCTGTGAAAACCAGCACAACAAGGTGGAGTTTGATATATCTGTTGTAGGATGACACTTGCCCCTTGGCACCCAGGGGTTTAAAGGGCTCTCAACCCAGAGATGCCTTTACAGTTCACCATAACAACGCCCAAGACCACTATCATAGTCTTTGTTTTTTTTGAAGATCTAAAACAAAATTCGAGATATCATTACTTAGCAAAAATAATAATAATTTTAAGTATTTGTTCAGTGCTCTCCTGTGTTTCGTATTTCGTATAGTAAAAACTCTGCAGCAAGTGCTCATTGTCAGTAAAGCCTTCGGTAGCATGCCACTACCAGCTCTATTGTTCAATAACTTGTGCTTAGGGAGGTTCTCATAACAGATCTCTAGGCTAAGCTAGCTGCATTACACATTATAATTCAACAAAGCTTATCATGGGCACGCTGAGAGGTTGGAGCACGGCCTGCAAATTAATTCCATCTATTAGTTATCTCTATGGAAATATACTTAACAATCTAGAAGCCTAAATTTGGAAGAGATGTTCACTATTAAAACAAGAGATGTGATTGAAAGCCTTAGCAAATTGATATAATACGTGGTACAATTCTGTGTATTAAAGTACTGTACGTATATATGTAACCATTAATGTGCACACGCAAAATCACAAACTTACGTACTGTTGATCAAGATTTGCCATGACTGTGTGATTAAAATAAAATATAAACCATATCTAATAATAATTAAAAAAAAATGAAATATAACTTGAATAATGCTGACAAATAAGATCTAAAAGAAGATACATTGCAATGATAATTCAATCTGCTAAACTTTAACCCAAAGAGTTTATCACAGAGATATGTATCCTAAGAAAAATGATGTTGAGACGGAAAAGTGCAAGGTGGAGCAAATACATGACACTGACAGCAAGTCCTGTGAATATCCATTGCCACTAGTCATTTCCATTTACTAAATAAAATTCGTACCCACTACACAAAGACATATGCAAGAACGCCATCATTAAAAAAAGACCCTTCTAACAAAGTCCTTCAAGACTGAGCACATCTTAGCAGAAATACTTACTCTTCTTCTTGAACAGACTGAGGAGCGACTTCAGCTTAGTGTTGATAAACACAACCATTTCTGAGCGTCAAAGTTAAAAGCCCATAGAAAACTTGAAGGTGCTTCAAAGTGTTGCGTCCACAAGCCTCCCCTGATGATCCTTCTAGATGTTACTGTTTTAGCATCACAGCCTAAAACTTGCTGGTAAGCCTTGACCCTGAAAATCCCTTTCCATAGTATAATCTCCGAGTCATAAGAGCAGATGTGGGGAAAAGATGCTTGTATGTGAAGACCTGAGACAAGTCTTAGCTCACTTGTGCTTCAGACTTTCTGCCTCATTGCATCTACACCCCCCCCCCCCCTTCTCCCAGAAGATTGTCATCTCTCTGCCACTATCCCCCACCTTTCCACCATGCCCACAGTTCTCTCAGCTCAAGTCCCTGAGATAGCTACTGAAGTTCCAAGGCTCCAGCACAGGGCTCAGCACTGTGAAAGAGGCAGTATTGGCTTTCAGCTATTGTTATTCATCCACGCCCCACCTCCCTGAAACCAGCAGCCCTGCGTCTGCTCAGTGGGGTTGTACAGAGATGATGGCTTATTTGTATTACTTTGTTGATTCTATGTGGGCATGCAGTTATCATTCACAGTACGTTTGTTGTTTGCTAATCGTAGAGTAAAGTCCTTTTTTTAAAAGTTTTTGGGGAACCTTAAAAACATTTAAAGTAATGTATGGTGCTAAACAGGCAGGTGCATTGTCTGCAAATTCCACTGATGAAAAGAGAGAATATCTATTTCACCAGTCCTGACCCAGTTTTCCGAAGGAAGACAAAAATAATCTTAAATCAGAATATCCAATTTTACGAATTTTGTCTTTTTAAAGAAAAAAAACAAAAGGATATCTAAAGTAAGTTTATGTTTACATTAATAAATTAAATACAGTATCTATTCATAAATATAACTGGACATAAACGTGACTTGCCGGTGGATTTTATGTCGAACAAATCTAAAATAATTTGCATTCTTTTGAGACTATACTTACAAATTGTTAACATTTTATTTTACCCAATGCTTAAAAAAAAAAAAGTAAAAATCATTTACATGCAATTTTAGTACAGCTTATTTAACACATGTTGTAACTGGGGCTTGGCATCTATGCCTGTGCCACTCAGACACTTTACATGTGATGGCTCTCCAGACAAATACAAGGAAGGGGCACAAGGTCAACCAAGTAGATCCGTTATGGCAAGTGCAAAGTATTCGCTGCATAGCTGAACATCCTAGAACAATTGGGGCTTTTTTTTCCCATTAAGAGTTTGTATCTATACATCTGCCACTATCTAAGAGCTACAGAATTAGAAAGAAGACACCAATATGTTATATGGCCATAATCTAATAATTACATTTTTATCATTATATGATATATGGCAATATTTGTTACATTATAATTACTTTATATAATTATTCAGTTAAGTTAGATAGTATACTAGAATTAGATCTATACATTTAGTCTGCCATAGAAAAAAAAAAAGTTTAATTTTCTTATACAAATTGATTATAAAAACACTAGTCCCTAAAACAATACTTGCACAGATATTTCTCCTATAAAACAAATATTTCCAATAGTAGCAAATATGTAAAATTGATATTTGATATTAAAATAGTAGCACAATAATGACTGGCAAAGGAAACATTTTGAAGCATGTCTAATACCATCGGCTGTAAATAATTATCACCGTAGACGCAAAAATTATCAAATGTTCTATTCTGAAGACCGTATTTGAATATTTAATGGAGCTAATGCCAGATTGTCATAGACATTTTCCCTTCTCCCACCCATCACCCTCTCCTACATTCACATTTCACATTTCCACATGACCTGTTCAATGCAGCCATCTGGGACAAACACTTCCACAATCGCACACAGAATGCCTGCAGCCGGCCTGTATTAAAATGATTATTGACCCAGACACATTGCATTCAGGAGAGGATCCCGCAGGTTGCTATGTACAAGTACACCTTACATTCATAGCAACAGTAATATTGAAGGTCAGGTGATTTTAGTGCAGAGAAAGGAATTACAAAATTTCCACTGCTACAATAATAACACATATACTAATGTAAATTATATATATATCTCTCTCTATCTATCTATACATATATGTATAGATAGACATATCTATACATATATAGGTCTCTATCTATATACATATATATATATATATAGGTCTCTATCTATATATATATATATATATATATATATATATATATATATATATATATATATAAATAAAGACGTTATTTGAAACGATTGCCATAGAAAACGATATTAATTTAGCTTATTTCCCACCCTGAGTGGTATCTTATGCAATGTATGCAAGCCATAGAGGACAAGCTCGGCACATTCATCTGCCTCCTTATCACAAATGTCACAGATTGACAAAGACCTCTTTTGTATCCCCCCTCTCTGTTTATTTTAATGGTAGACCCTCTCATGCCTCCAACAAATGAAAGCAAGTGGATGATAAGGGGACTCTGGAATACTTATCAGCATGCACATGCAGAACAAATCCAGACCATTTTGTAGATTGCAGTAGTAAAGATATACAGTAGCTTTCAAGGCTTTTATTGTTACTTTATGTCAGTTTCCGAGCAATAGTAGATAATTGGCCAGTGTAAATGCACAAAAAGATCAATGATAAAAGTATCGTTCATCTTTTTTTTTTCAAAATTGATTTTGCATTCATAAAGGGTGATTTACACGGGCAGATATTCACCCATATTTACCACTTTTTTAAACACGCGCCAATCGACAATACAGCTTGTCGATCGCTGCTCATTTGCTGCATTCAAATGGAGCAATGATCGTTCGTATGGGGACAAACGATTGTTACTACGATCATTCGTTCCCATGGGTTTTCATTATGTCTTTATTTTTGGCCACATAAAAGATACGATCAGCTAATGAATGAGCGTTTGCTCGTTCATCGGTTGATGTTTGCCCTGTTTACACAGGGCAATGATCGGGAACGAGCGTTCATATGAACGCTAGTTTTGCCAATAATTTGCCCGTGTATAAGGGCCTTAAAAACCGTTTGCAACACGTAAATGCTGTTTGTATAGACGATTTCGAATGCTTAGCGCACTCCTCTCAGGAAAGATGTCACTAGACAATAATGATGTTGCTTGTGGGATGGGGATATTACTCTCCGATTACTGCACTGATGCAAACCACCAATCTTTACTCGCTGGTTTTGAAAATCCTTGACCAAAGACTAGGCGATCCACCAGTGATCAGCTGTTCTCTCCAGGGTAGCCGCATCTGACTATACATTTCCCCTGCAGATGAATGGCCAACCATATGATTAATTTTTTAATTGATAGCTAGAAGTCACAGCAGCAGAATATCCTGTGATTAGCCTACACTTATTATAAAAAGGGATTGTCTAAGGTCTTACAGAGCATGATTTACCCATGAGTGATGCTTACTGTCAGTGGAATGATAGCATTTCTGCCTTTGCGTATAGCAATTGATTATGCACAGACAGGCACAGGGTGGTCACGTCATAGATGAAAATAACATTGTGTTCCAATTTGATCTGAGCTGTGTTTAATTAACAAATGGCAGCAGAAAAGGTTATGTGCCCTTTAAATGTCATTGGAAATATATTTATGGACTGTTAACGATACAGTCCTGGTAGAGGTGCCAACAATAAAGAAGTTCTTCTTCAACACATTCTGTTATAGGTTCCACAGGATGTGAAATTTACCACTATTTGGAAAAAACAATAGCAACTGCACGTAACCTAGATGCAAGCAACGTATATTTTTTCCTAGCAAACACTAAGGAATTGGGGGAAAGCAAACAACGGTCTTTGAAAGGCCAAGTTATGTGTGATTTCCATGTCACGCTCCTACAAAAGAGACATCAGAAAGGGGTGGAGTGATTCAGAGGCCAATTAGCAAATTACACAGTCACCAACCATCACAACATACATGTATATGAATGGAATGGCTTCATTTTTCCAAGAACTTGACCACATGCTGGTATCGATAATTTTAGGATTAACATGTGACATGTAGGTGGTTCTTCAGGACTGTGTTAATAAAATTTATTGGAGAGAAGATCGGACACCCTCAAATTTCTGATAAGTTGCGGGTTTCAATTTGGTTCCCAAGCCCAGGGACCACAGCTACACATGCAACTGAGTTTGTTCCATGTGCATGAACAAGGCATTCAGGGACCAACCTGTGCCCTCTTCAGTATACTATGTTTACACAAACCTGAAGAGTCACTTAAATGGATTAGCTGAGAGACTAGCTTCAGTGATAGTAAGGTTAGGCTTCATACACTAGATACATTCTGTTTTATTTCTTGTAAAAACAGTGAATGGAAATATAATTATTTTCTGAAATGTACTGGTAAGCGGTTGTTGTGCGGCCATGATGAGTGCAAAATATGGTGACTACATTGGAGTGAGTGAAGTCCCTTAAAAGAACTTAAAGGTGTTATCCTATGAATACATTGTTTCTAGCATATAAAAAGAAATCTATTTTCATAATTATTTGCTTTTGTATCCTTCTTGGTGCTGCTGCTAATCTGTGCTGCTGGGGAAGGGATTCTGAATAGCATCAGTCTCCTTCCCCCTCTGGCAGCTGACTATATAGCCCTTCATACTTCCCCTGCAGACAGAGTCTTCTCAGCTATACTGCCATGCTCCTGCAGAGGCTCTGCTCCTTCCCTGACAAGCAGGGAAGAAAGCTATTTCTATTGGCTGCTCTGCAATGAAGAGGGGATCACTATGCAGAGACCTGGCTGTGGAAAGAATGATTGAGCATGCGTGTCCAACCGCATTCAGCTTATTAGGTGAACGTGCACATTGCTATGCACTTTGAAAACCAGGTGGCGCCATACTATGTAAATAAATGTCAAAACTTTTCAATGGATCATTTTTTTAAACCGCATGTAAATAGCAAACATTGTTCTTTTTTATGATCTATACAATGAATATGGTATGGTAGGACAACCCCTTTAATATGAGACACTCAGCCAATGCAGCATCTGACTGTCAAAAGTTATCCATTCCACTGCCATCTTCTGGTGGGCTCCATTATCTTTGTGGGATGGATGGAGAGCCTACTCAGTCAACCTCTAGTGGTAGGGTAGCAGTAGTTGCTATAATAAGGTCTGTATGTTTAATTCCTTTTTAAATGTGTGTGTATGTATGTATATATGTATGTATGGAGATATGTGAAGAATATGTTTTTACCATATATCAGTGTGAAGATTAGGGAAGTGTACAGCAGACCTGACAAGAGAAAAAAAAAGACTTTAATCCAGGGAATGGATTGTTTGATTCCAACTGATGGAAAAATGAAAATCAATGTAGCAATCAGTGAGAATGAACTTTCCACCCTAAGACACAGGAAATCAATGATGTTTTAGCATCCTTGTCCCAAAATATACAGTTTGTACAAAAAAAAAAATCTGTTAAATGGAAGACAGGTTGATGCTCATTATAAATATGGAAACTCTTAACACATAATGTGCACTGAGCTCACAGACACCTGCGACTAGCTTCCATCTGCCTCCTCTGCATATGCTGATGTTTGTTTCAGCGAAGGTGTTAAATCTGTTAAAATACAGTGTTCCCATCAAATATAAGGAAAACAATTATGGTGGAAAGACTGAAAATCCTTTTTCTTTTAGACAAGGCAATTGTGTATTGTGAGCAGAATGGAACCTAGTACTTTCTATCCAATTGACATCAATTTTTACGTTTTAATGCTATGTATGTAGGAAATTAAAGGAGTTGTATGATATTAGAAAAATATGGCTTGATTTTCTTCCAGAAACAGCACCACCTTCGTCCATGGGCTGTGTTTGGTATTGCAGCTTAGCACCAATAATTCAGGTAAAACCCACAGCATAGGTGCAGCCAGAATGCATAGGAAAACCTAAAAGAGTAATGTGCAGTCTTTTCTGTGATGTGTCTTGTCATAACAATAACGCACTTAACAAACTTATTTCTACTGCAACTAAACATATTTATTTCAGTAATGCCCCTATCTCCTCTCTAGGACTGCTTGCTTAATAATTTAATCTGATAGCGTGGCAGCCATCTGCTCCTTGTATGCTTTTAGGATGTCTTCTGTCACCAGTGTTCCTGAAGTATAGCCAACAGAGAAGCTTTATAAACAATAGGCACCTATCTTGTAGAGTAAAGGAAAGATGCTGCTACGTACTTTGTGGGCCGATATATACTGTTATAGTAATAAATATATACATGGAACACATGTACAGAAGCAGCTTTGTCCATGGATGAACTATTAATACCATCTTCAAATACCAGACTAACATCTGCTCACTCTGGCATGTCAGATGGCCCAAGAAAGCTGCGTCAGCGTATATAAAACAATGCGCAACTCTGACACACACAAGGTATACAGTTTTGCCACTCTCTTAAAATGCTTTTACCTAAGGATACATTTGGGGCATGGATTTTGCTTCTATTCACAATATGTTGTTTAATGTCTCTGTTTTATTGTGTGGTCACATAACACAATACATCCCAACTTTCAAGTAACGCAAATAGGGACAACAGATGTGGCACACGTAGTGGCAAGTTTTTTCCTCTTTTAAGCCACGCCTCTTATCTCGCCCAATCCCCCGCCCATACACACCCAGGTTCAGCCCACACAGTATCATGCTCCCATAGTGCCTCACACACAGTATAATGCCAAATAGCTGCCCCATACAGTATAATGCCCCCATAGCTGCCCCATACAGTATAATGCCCCCACAGCTGCCCCATACGTTATAATGCCCCATAGATGCCACCATAACGTATAATGCCCCTATAGGTGAACCCATAGTGTAAAGCCAACACAGATGCCCCCATACAGTATAGTGCCCACACAGATCCCCTAATGCAGTATAATGCCAACAAAGATGCCCCCTTGCAGTATAATGCCCACACAGATGCCCCAATACAGTATGATGCCCCCACAAATGCCCTAATGCAGCATAATAATAGAAAACATTGGTCCACTCACTATGCACCTCAGATGTTTCTAACACCACGGTTCTGACTAAGAACCTGTATGGTTCGAAACGCGTAAGCGTCCTTCCCGAGAATGTTTTTACTTTGTTTTAAAGTCATGAATTAATGTTTTGGATTTTATCGGACCGAGTGCTGGACATTACCTTTTTCAACATACAGTGAAGGAAATAAGTATTTGATCCCTTGCTGATTTTGTGGGTTTGCCCACTTTCAAAGACATGAACATTCTGGAATTTTTAGACTAGGTTAATTTTACCAGTGAGAGATAGATTATATATATAAAAAAAAAAAAGAAAATCACATAGTCAAAATTATATATATTTATTTGCATTGTGCACAGAGAAATAAGTATTTGATCCCCTACCAACCATTAAGAGTTCAGCCTCCTCCAGACCAGTTACACGCTCCAAATCAACTTGGTGCCTGCATTAAAGACAGCTGTCTTATATGGTCACCTGTATAAAAGACTCCTGTCCACAGACTCAATTAATCAGTCTGACTCTAACCTCTACAACATGGGCAAGACCAAAGAGCTTTCTAAGGATGTCAGGGACAAGATCATAGACCTGCACAAGGCTGGAATGGGCTACAAAACCATAAGTAAGATGCTGGGTGAGAAGGAGACAACTGTTGGTGCAATAGTAAGAAAATGGAAGACATACAAAATGACTGTCAATCGACATCGATCTGGGGCTCCATGCAAAATCTCACCTCATGGGGCATGCACATGTACAGGCCCATCTGAAGTTTGCAAATGAACATCTGGATGATTCTGAGAGTGATTGGGAGAAGGTGCTGTGGTCAGATGAGACTAAAATTGAGCTCTTTGGCATTAACTCAACTCGCCGTGTTTGTAGGAAGAGAAATGCTGCCTATGACCCAAAGAACACTGTCCCCACTGTCGATCATGGAGGTGGAAACATTATGTTTTGGGGGTGTTTCTCTGCTAAGGGCACAGGACTACTTCACCGCATCAATGGGAGAATGGATGGAGCCATGTACCGTCAAATCCCGAGTGACAACCTCCTTCCCTCCACCAGGACATTAAAAATGGCTCGTGGCTGGGTCTTCCAGCACAACAATGACCCGAAACATACAGCCAAGGCAACAAAGGAGTGGCTCAAAAAGAAGCACATTAAGGTCATGGAGTGGCCTAGCCAGTCTCCAGACCTTAATCCCATTGAAAACTTATGGAGGGAGCTGAAGATCCGAGTTGCCAAGCGACAGCCTCGAAATCTTAATGATTTATAGATGATCTGCAAAGAGGAGTGGGCCAAAATTCCAGCTAACATGTGTGCAAACCTCATCATCAACTACAAAAAACGTCTGACTGCTGTTCTTGCCAACAAGGGTTTTGCCACCAAGTATTAAGTCTTGTTTGCCAAAGGGATCAAATACTTATTTCTCTGTGCACAATGCAAATAAATATATATAATTTTGACTATGTGATTTTCAGTTTTTTTTTAAATATAATCTATCTCTCACTGGTAAAATTAACCTAGCCTAAAAATTCTAGACTGTTCATGTCTTTGACAGTGGGCAAACTTACAAAATCAGCAAGGGATCAAATACTTATTTCCTTCACTGTATCTACTACATGCAGTATAATGCCCAAACCTATTCCTCCATACAGCATAATGCCCATAGCTGCCCCCATACAGCATAATGCCCACACAGATGCCCCATACAGTATAATGCTCCATAGCTGCCACATACAGCATAATGCCCCGATAGCTGACCCATACAGTATAATTCCCCCATAGCTGCCCTCATACAGTACAATACTCTCATAGCTGCTCCCATACAGTATAATGCCCCCACAGCTGCCAATACAGTATAATGCCCCTATAGCTTCCCCATACAGTAAAATGCCCACATAGCTGCCCCCTACAGTATAATTTCCCCTTAGCTGCCCCATACAGTATAATGCCCCCATAGCTGTCCCCATGCAGTATAATGCCACCTCAGCTGCCACCATACACTATAATGTCCCCTCAGCTGCACATAAAGTATAATGCCCCTATAGCTTCCCCATACAGTAAAATGCACCCATAGCTGCCCCTAGTGCCAGTGCCCCCTTGAAGATAGTGTCACCATCCCTGTAGATAGCGCTACCCCCCTGTAGCCATTGGGACTCCCTCTAGGGCCGGAATCCCCAGCCAGAGCATTGATTCTCTCTATGAGCGAAGTCAACGGCCACAGCGTCGGCAACACTCTGGAAGGGGATACTGCTCAAGAAAGTGCAACTAACGTTGCCGTCCATACATGGACAGTGATGTCAAGGGCTTCCCCAAGCTCAACGCTTAAAGTAGCGCTGTGCCCGGTGAGTCCTCTGTACTAATGCTGAAGCAGGGAGCTGACTGTTCCCTGCCTCAGCATTGGGTTCAACTGTATCTCTGTAAGTAAAAAATAAAAACTTTGATTACTGCTCTAACTTTTGAATAATATTAATACTAATATACTGTATGAGTATTTTTATGTTTTAGGTGGAAATCTTCTCATATATTTTACAGAGCCAGAATCAATATCAATAGGAGAATTGTGGGTGAAGTAATACCCTAGTATAATGTCCCAATTGCCTTGAATTCTCTGCACAAAGCCCAATCATTTCCTCATACAGATCCGATGTCAGTGAATATATCATGTAACACCATTGACTACTCATTCTGAGCACCGGAAATGTATCTTCGTCTGTAGACAAAACCAGTATGCCCACTAACTGTGTGGTAAAGAATATTTATGTTCCTATGAACATTCATCCCGTCATATAAATTACATTTTAACTTTTGCTCTTTATAATGAAATTCAGTTTATCAGTGAAGGATGGGCGTCCTGTTATGAACTCCACCGCATAGAAGGATGAGAGGTGGAATTGTGCCATCTAGAGGTTATGCCACCACGTGTCCAAACAGTCTCAGATAAAGGCGCCTTGCTGCATACAACAGAGCTCAGGTTACATTTTAGAAACTGTGGAAAAAAATGGAACTTGAACTCTAGTTGCCATGGGCAATGCCACTTTTTGTCTAAAACAGTGTGATCTATGAAAGCAATGGTTATCTCCAGGAATAATGTACACAGCACGACTTCTTGGCAGTCATGCAATGATGGCCATAACTAAGAGCAAAATCTTATGCATCATAATTCTTGCGGATATTTGGTGTGGAATTCCGCACAAAAAAATCGACAACTATTTACAGTATAATGCAAGTGAATTGAGATAAAAACCATCACATGCAGCTGAAAAATGTGTGTATTTGTGCTACAAATGTATCATATATAGCGCATTGATCCCTGAGAGGGGATAGCGGCTTCAGTAGGGTCTATGGACAAGACAATGATACAATTATAGATATGCTCCATGTAAAAAAACATATAACATATTAGGACGTGTGAACTCAAGCTCTTTCAATAAACTTTATGTGTACAGAGAGAACACAATTTAGGTGATTCAGCAAAGCATAATATGCTAATGGTAACATGAACAGATAATAAGGAGCGAGGCAGAGGACAGCGGTGCCCATCTAGATAGAATAGATAGATAGATAGATAGATAGATAGATAGATAGATAGATAGATAGATAGATAGATAGATAGATAGATAGATAGATAGATAGATAGATATGAGATAGATAGATAGATAGATAGATAGATATATAGATAGATAGATAGATAGATAGATAGATAGATAGATAGATACACGATAGATAGATAGATAGATAGATAGATAGATAGATAGATAGATAGATAGATAGATAGATAGATAGATAGATAGATAGATATGAGATAGTTTTTATATATATATATATGAGGGCTAGATAGATGATAGATGATCTATGAGATAGATAGATAGATAGATATGTGCTGTTCAAACTTTAGTGTTGTTTATGTGATTCATCCATATATGTGGGGTTAGTGACCTCCTCCATTTTTTGATCTTGCACTCCTCCCATTCTGCCCTGGGTGATTTTAATTTGTTTAATTCTGGTTCCTACCATCCTCAAGAATATGTAGGTTTAGTCCCAGTTTTGGGTGTATGTGCAGCGTAGGTGCCCACCTCATAGAGGTCACCTTGTCGAGGCAGGTGGGCTCACACAATTTGATCAAAATGTGCGCTAAGAACCTCCCTATTGTAAGTAGATTTAGCAGTAATGCATATTTATTTATATTTAGTGGTTTAGGTGGCATTAGTGTTCGCAGTGTGTTGTCGCCATTTTCTTGTATGCTAGATAGATAGATAGATAGATAGATAGATAGATAGATAGATAGATAGATGATATATATGAGATAGTTTATATATATGAGGGCTAGATAGATAGATAGATTATATATGAGATAGATATGAGATAGATAGATGATATATATGAGATAGATAGTTTAAATATATATATATATATATAATGTATCTGCTATATGTGTTATGCATACTGAACTGTTAAGTATTAAATAATTTAAAAAAAAGGTTCATATCTATTCAAGTGACTGGCGAATGAATGCATAGGAATGTGCTGATGGGCCATTGGCTGGGTTATTTTGTCCCCCTGTACAGCTGAGTTCTTTGACATCGAGAATAAATGGGCCGTTCATATGCATGGACCCCCCTATTCATATGTTAATATCATGTGAGGTACACATGCACAGAATACAGAATTACTTGTCCATTCCTTCAGTCACAAGAGTGTTGTGGGTAAGGCTATTGTCTTCAAGTCAGGGGGCATGATTTAGGTGAATGGGAAAGCCACCTTCGGTGTATCCTGGAAATAATAAATTCTTTCAAGCTGTGAAGAGGGAATTTAAGTCTTTTATGCTTTAAAAGTCAGTACAATGCCGCGACTCCAGAACACACTTTAAGAAGTAGCATATACAGTGAAGTATTAAACCACTTATTTAACGTATTCACTGGCACTTAGTTGTTTAAAAATTCTGTCCATGGTCATGTGATGGACACACTGGTGCACGGCTCGTTACAGTATGTGTATCAGACCGCTGTCTTCTAACGAGCCATGCACCTGTGGGTCAATCACATGATCATGGACAGAATTTTATCCACTGAAAGTAATTTAATTTAATAACATGAAGCAGAGATCTTGAAAACTGTGAGGAATTAATACAGAAAGTATATTGTAGAATTGAATAACTTTTAATTATACAAAAAATAACATTAATTGGCTAATACTGGACAACCTCTTTAAGTGTCCGTGAATACATCTCTGATGTTATTATACAGAATTATACAGGTTTTTCCACTGCTCTGCCACGGTGCAACCCTCACTTTGGGGTATATGTACATTAAAGTGTCCATCCACCAACAAAACTGGATTACACAAATGCTAATCGCTGATTCCCCACAAAGCAACGAGTGTTCTGGAGTTCTTTTAACCCATCCAGGTTAGTACTAGTTTGATCACTCTGATTCAAAGTATTTTAGTTCAGAAATCCAAGAACATAATAAAATGCATTTAGGGACAAACTTTTTGTTTTTAAATTTGCCTAAGGTCTCATGCACATGGCTATATTATGGCTGCATAAAGCATCCGAACTGTACCGAGCTCTAATATGGTACCCATAGAAGTCTATGAGTATTTCTGAATACATTCAATATCATTTATAATTATACAAAGTACAGTATTTTTGCATGCTCAATCGGATGCTGTGTTATAGAGGTTTTCCCCCACTAGAGGCTTGGCTGTAGAATGTCAATGCTCAATATGTAGCAGATTTTCACTGTAGATTTGACCATTTCAATTGCAAAAGATCCATATATAAAAATTCCTTAATAAGATATTATGTCCATTTCCTTTACACAGTACAGATTGCCATTTTTAGCATGCACTCTCCCTCTTCCTACTGAACCAATAATTCTCAACTAATACAATTCTGTAGTCCTTAAAAACTATTTTATGCCCAAAAATAGTTGCATAATGGGGTATGATTTCATGTATCCCTTCTGTCTGAAATAAGAGGTCAACTTTCATTTTATAATAGGCAACAAGGCCACGTATTCAGAGGCGTAGCTAGGTTCTCCTGCACCCCGGGCAAAAATTCAGTTTTCCCCCCCTCCTAACTTCTTTCCCGGTATCTCCTTCCCCCTTGCTATGTTTGCTTTCTCTACCAATCAATGAGGTGTCATTTATTTTTAACTTTTTTTATGTAACTGGAGAATAAAACCATTTGTACATTTTACAAGCAATATAGTTATAGAATGTAGTTAACATAACAATAAATTAAATGAAAGAGGTCGGTGTGCCTGACTAAAACAGATTGTATAACTGAGGCTAATGAGACTATATGGTGACATAATAAACAGCATCCTCATGTAGATAGTGCCACATACCCCCTGTAGATAGTGCCACAGCCCCCTCATAGATACTGCCACCCCCCCTTGTAGATACTGCAACACAGCCCCCTCTGTAGATAGTGCCACCCCCCCCCCAGTAGATAGTGCCAAACACACAACCCTGTAGATAGTGCCACACAGTCCCCCTGTGGATAGTGCCTCACTCCCCCCTAGTAGATAGTGCAACCCCCCCCCCTAGATAGAACCATTGGGGCTCCTTCTTGGAGTGGAATCCCCAGTCAGAGCATTGCCGAAGCTCTGGCCGGGGATTCCGCTCCAGGAGCAGCCCCTGACGTCACTGTCCATACATGAACAGGGACATCAGTAGCTCCTTCTAGGAGCAGAATACCCGACCAGAGCGTCGGCAACTCTCTGGCTAGGGATTCCGCTCCAAGAGAAGTGAATGGCAGAGCAGGGAGCGGATAGTTTCCCACTCTGCCATAATATTCAATTGAATCTGCGTCCTGAGGACGCAGATACGATTGATTATGGCAGTTGCCGGGACATATCTGGGACAGTAATTTTCCGGCACTATCTCTGTAAATTCAGAACAGTCCTGGTAAATTCGGCACTCATGGCAACTATGCCGATGCCACCCGGCACCCCCCCTTCCTTCCCACCTAGGCACGTGCCCCGCCTGCCCCCCCCAGCTACCCACCTGACTTATTCCCCGAGACTGAGTATTTACACACAAGACTCGAAGGGTAGGAAAACAATAGGAGTAAACACTGCAGATTTTCCACAACGGATTTAATTGCGGAAAATCCGCAGTGTAATATAGTGGCAGCAGTGTGGGTGAGATTTGACCAAATCTCATTCCCACACAAAGCAGAAAAAATCTGCAGAAAAAACGTTCATAAATTTACCTGCGGTGAGGTTTTTTAAGCCGCAGCATGTCAATTTATGCTGTGGAATCGCTTCTCTACAGTTGCGGGTTTTCCCCATTGAATTCAATGGGAGGTAAAACCTGCAAAAAGAGCTATGTGTTGTTTTTGTGGTGGAAACACTGCGATTCCGCTGCAAAAATCGCAAATGAAAAAAAACAAAAACTTTTTTGAGTTAAAATGAATTAAAAAGCTTATACTTACCCTCAGCTGTTGTCATAGCGATGCAATCTTCTGTCATGAGTGCAGCCCGGCCTACTGGGATGACATTTTCATCCCATGTGACTACTTCAGCCAATCAAAGGCTGCAGCGGTCACATGAACTACAGTTTCATCTCAGGAGGCAGGGCTACGCTCAGATGAGGACGCGTCGGAATAACTATGGCCGGGGTAAGTATAAATTTTCTTTCTCTTTCTAATTCCTGCAGGATTTCCGCTGCGGACATGCCGCCAAAAAACATCACCAAAATTTAGTGTGGTTTTTCAGACGGAATTCCCTGCGGCTTCCGTGACAGATACACAGTGTACTGTTATGCAGCGTATACGTCCTGTGAGTTCCTACCCAAAGGGTTTCATACCCCAGTCTTAGTCTAACCTTCGCTGGAGTAAGATGCGCCTAATCTATTAAGAGCAGCACGTCTCTTAATAAATTAGGTACATCTCTCTGTCAAACCTACAGCAGCTGTGAGCTGTCATAGATTTGCATTATAATTTACACCAAATTCTGAAATAAATTATATTATAAGGCCCCGCTCCTTTTCCTAAGCTTTATCTACTACTTTGTAAAGGGGCGTGAGCTACTCATATGCCTCAAAAGTTGCAATTTTATGAGCAAATTTCTACTTTTAAGACATTTGCGCCTTTTCTACACCAGAAAACGGTTGTAGAACTAATGAGGAGTTCCCCCATAGCGTTTTGATGTCTCCTACTCCATGTCTGAGGTAACTAGCATTTCTTGGCTCAGTTAGCTTGGATAACTTCACTTATTAAGCTTGGATAACTTTGCAGTGAAGCTTTAACAGATACATTGAAGCGTTCTTATGCACGGTGACACCATTAATACGCCTTGTTTTCTTCACTTAAGATAACTTATTGACTCTAATTTTCCATGATAAACTTGCAGCTATGCGTGTGAATGGTCCTCTAGTGACCACAACAAGCAATACCCTACTCATTCATGGATAACAAGTCATCCTGGGCATATAATATTCATGAGTGGACTTACAAAGATAAACATTGTATGGGCTGACCATATAAAATTTGTTCTGCCAGAACACTAACTGGATTTCCCAAGTGGGCCTTGTTATAAGAGCAATTGTTTAATGCCTGACTCTGTGACTGCAGATAACCCCAATATCCATCCCCATGTTACATTCACAGTGGTCTAGGAAGCTGAGATATGTGGAGTTGTTTGACGGCATCCTCATGTGCCATTGTGAACCGGATTATAATTTTTATTCCTAACTAACAAAATTGTAATTCAGAATGAAAGCACTCCGGGTTTGTGTTTTTCTGCCCACCCCCCGTTTGTAAATGTAAAGTAGTGTAATGTAGTGATGTGTAGAACTTACCTGCTGCTGTATTTCATGGCCTGCCACTCTGTTCCGGGCTGCCGTGGGGTCACATGATCTGTAGTCTGACAACCCAAATCCTACAGCGTCTGCTGTTAGTCTCTTTATGCAAGTCTGAGATACACACATGATACCTCCCAACTTTGAAATATTGCAATGAGGGACAACAGATGTGGCTCGCGTATCGCGCCTTGGCAATTTTTTTCCCCTGTTAAGCCAGTAAAATTAAGCCTCTAACCCCGCCCAATCCCGCCCATACACCCCCAATTCAGCCCACACAGTATCATGCTCCCATAGTGCCTCCCCATACTATAATGCCCCCATAGAACTCCCCACAAAGTATAATGCCCTTAAAGTTGCAGCCCACACAGTTTAATGCCTAATGGTGCCCCCCACACACTATAATGCCCCCAAAGTACCCAACACACTGTATAATACTCCATAGTGCCTCCCAAACATTAAAATGCCCCTTAGTGCCTCCCACACAGCATAATGCCAAATAGCTGCCCCATACAGCATAATGCCCCCATAGATGCCCCCATACAGTATATCGCCCACACAGATGCCCTCATGCAGTATAATTTCCCCTTAGCTGACACAATACAGTATAATACTCCCGTACAGTATAATGACTGCTCCCTACTTCAGCATAGAATTCAACTTTATTTGGGTCCTGAGGACGCAGATACAGTTGAAACCAGAACATACCCGCACGGGCAGCGAGACATCGCCCGGAATCCGGGACTGTCCCGCTGAATCCGGGACAGTTGGGAGGTACATCGCATCAATGCTCTCATAGGCTTTCATTGTGGGATACAGGGAGTTCGAATGAAGGTCACATGAATGATATAGCTGGGAGATCTTCTATAGGGAACATCGTGTATAGGGTTCTAAAATAACAGCTAACTTAGGATGAAATTCACATATAAGTATATGCTCACATGTTATCATACAGACACTGCTTTATATAGTAGAGTGCTGTACATGTTTTGTTTTTTTTTTTGTTTTTTTAATTCATACATCCCAGTGCTTTATGGGAAGTTCTATTGAATTTGTGAAACATGTTTGTTCTACTCCTAATTAAACAGGTTTCTATTACACGTATGTCTGGTGCAGACAATATGCCCATTGACTGATACCAAGCATAATGTTTAACTTCATACAATCAACAAAAATGGAGTGAATATTGAAATGGTTTACCACTACACAATGAGATAAAGGGCTTGTTGAGAAATGCCAGGAAGCTTTGCCGCTTTGTTCTGAAAATGAAGGTATAGAAACTGCACTGGTCTAGCCAGTTTCTGTTGAGTAATACGGTCATTGGCGAAAACAGAGTCTTTCTATGTACTGTACAGGTGCATAATGTCTGTACTCCCCGCTGCATTACTACTACAAACTTTGGAAAATTGTAAAATGTGAACTATGAATGCAAAAAACTAAATGCAATTGATTTATGCAGGAATACAAAACAGAATGATAAAAAAAAATACCATAAACTTTAGTGCAGGCAATGACTGGAATCACACATGAAGTTTTTGGAACAGTTTTTGATGCAGTTTTTGAGTCAAAGCCAGGTGTGGATCCAAAAAGAAGGAAAAGTATAATGGAAAGACTGATACTTTTCCTCTCTTTTATATACAATAATAAAGAATAAACTGGTCCATGTAAGATAAGGTTCACAATAATCTGACAAGAAATAAGCAGACTACAACTATTACCTGAACAGATTTCATTTATATTTACACATACAGGTATATGTTGTAATATCATCATTGCAGGAACCAGGTCAGGATGAAGCCATAAAGAAAACTGTACATTGGTGCTAAATTGTAAGATATGAATGACTTTTATAGGGCAAATGAAACAAAGAAAACTGTTCCTAGTATGGAGTGGGGGATGGGGTGGAGCCTTAAATTCTTTGTGGATCAATGAGCTGTCAGTGGTCTGTCAAAAAATCCTCTCTTTTCACCATATATGTGAACGTTCTCTATGGTGATCAACATTTTTGGCAAAAACAATTGCTGTAAAAATATGTATATAAAATAAAGAGAAGAACCAATAAGTTTGGTTTTCTGGAATGGAATATACGTAAAAATGAAATAGTGGTAGATTATGTTGATATCCATAAAAAAGGTTATATTTATGGGACCTTTCTCACTTATAGAGAAGGTTATTAAAAGAACAATTATGTATTATCATCAGTCCCTTATACCAATAAACCTGTCAATGGACTCAACATCCAGCATTGGGGTCTCCAGAGGCAATTAAGGGTGGGAAGCAGCTGGGAAGATGGAAGATGGACTAATGCATTGAAACTTGACGTAATGAGCTCACAAGAGATATTTGTTTTAATGGGTTGATCTTGTAATTACAGTGAATGCAATTTTCCCTTTAAATGAAACTATATAATATCTACGGAAACATAAAACAGAAGTATTTACAATACGTGGTAAGACAAAGTCACAGTAATGCCACAAATTCCCCTAAACTGGTCATACTTTAGGTATATTGGAATGATCATCAATGCATATATGGTTGCAAAATGATCAGAATTTATTCCATTGATAGAATCATTTATCAGACCTGACAAAAACTTATTGTCAGCGGCTAATCATTAATGTCACGATTATCAATCCTAGTAAAAATATTTTTATGTATCCAATATTGGAACTTTTGGATAATTGTGGTCAAACCTCTGTGTCTATGGACGCATTCACAAGGGCACATTGTTTAAAGTCTCATATCCACCTAATCCTCTGATGTAAACAGCCATTGTACCCATAAACCCCCATTTATCCCATTCTTGTTCCTATGCCGCGCCATCACACATCGCTGTTCATGTGGAGAATGGGGGAGAAGTCTAAGCAAGCCTCAAAAGGATTCTTACAATATTCCTATGGAAAACGGTTCTGTTTTAGATAAACAGTGAAAGTGGGTGAACTTGTCTGGTCATTAACAAGGGTTAAAGTTTCTAAATTGTTCCGTCAAGAAGACTAAATTATGACAGAAATGTGTACAATAACAATGATACAGGACGTCAATGTCTTCTTCCTCATCTATAAGAAGGCAACTGTATTCACCAAGAAGTATAGTTGGAAGGGTTCCTTTCACTGAAACTGGACTATTAGCCAGAAAATACATTATGTCAAAACAGTCATGAGCTCTTCTCGACTTGGCCAATATTTCTGACTCTGGTGCCACTGGCCCAGTAGGTTATTGTAGTCAAGATTAGTATCCTACAAGCAGGTTCCTCTCATGCTTTCCTGAGCATCAACTGTGGAGCAGCAGGATTTATATTAGAGAGCGGAGCACATAAAGAGAGCACCTTACAGCCAGCTGAGCACATTCATCTAGCCCTCCTCCCCCTCTTCTCAGCTGCGATCATATATTGTGGTCCTGAATCAGCCCGAGAGTTACCTTGCATCTTATTCAGCTTATAACACTGCATTATAATCTTCAGAATCCCCCACTTTCAATGCTAGTGAAATTTTGGACACAGCTGCCTACATGTCCAACATGGACATTTACACAGTATATATATATATATATATATATATATATATATATATATATATGTATATATATATATATATATATATATATATGCAGAATATGTAAAATGTTTCATTGCTAACCAAAGGGGACCATACATTTATCTATCTATCTATCTATCTATCTATCTATCTATCTATCTATCTAATATCTATCTCATATCTATCTATCTATCTATCTATCTATCTATCTATCTATCTATCTATCTATCTATCTATCTATCTATCTATCTATCTATCTATCTATCTATCTATCTCATATCTATCTATCTATCTATTATCTATCTCTTGATACTATAGAAAAATAAAGTTTGACTAACCGTTCTTTCAATTGGCATTATATATTATTACAACTTTCAATATGATGCCTATACATGTCAAGTGTCTATTGCATACCATGCAGCATACGATGAATTCAATAGATTTTGCTCTTACTTGGCCAGAACTCATTTTCTTCTTCGCTGTGGAACTTTTTCCTACCATGCTTCTTGGCGGCAGAGTTTCCCATTTTGAAAGTGTAGAGAGGAATAAGTTCCTGTTCTTCCTCATCGCAATAGGCTTGCCACTTGGCTCGGTGTAGGCAGCCCACCATCGGGTCTGCAGGCAAGCAATGAATGTATGCAATCATTCTGAAATGTTCCTTAGGCTGAGGATGGCCTAGTATTCCCAGTGGGGGGCCTGGAGCAGGAGTGGCCGGCCTTTTCCTTTTTTTTTATGCTCACAAATCCATGGACAAAAGGAGCAGAGCAGCTTCAAAGATCATAGATTCCAAGAACAATATGTGTTCTTCAGCGTTATCCACATTCTCTTTCGCCTTGCTCAGAATCTGTACCCAAATGTTCCAGAAAGTGTCAAATCCTTATGCTGATTGACCCCTATGGCAAATGATATGCCCTCTTTGAAGAAATGAGTATATTTTTTGACCAAAAATTAAAAATCTTTGGTACTAAACCCTAGAAATCATTTCACAGATGCGAAAAGGAGCTACAGGTCTGTTAAAATGTTTAATTCTTCAGATACATTTGCCATCCTGGTCAATTCTCTTGCAGTTGTTAAGCCTAATCTTAGATTATGCTGCTGTGTTCCTAATGCTTATTAGCAAGGCCATGACCACAGATGGCATTACTAGAGAAGATTAGGTATAAATATATAAGCTACAGAAGTGTGATTTAAAAAGTCTTTAAAGTTTGGTTACTTCTCACTATAAAATCCATTTTACATTTAACCAAAAGACAATATAATAAAATACAATAGAGTAACGCTGATACAATAAATCTTTTGTCAAGCCCATTTCGGAATGTTTGCTCAGGATCGACGCCTCATTTGACCATAAACATAGGTAGGTCTATTGTCATGTCCCTCGACTTAGGTTTCTATTCACTGTCATGTTATGTTATATGCTCCTATTGCAGTTGCTTTGCTTTATTTAGTTTGTCCCTGCTATCTCCCTGTAGCTAGGCTCTGAGGTAATAGCTCCTCCCTTCTTTCTGTGCTTAGTTGTCTTTCCTCATGGTTCCCATACTGTGTAGTCATCTCCTGCTCAACTCTGGCAAAATATCATCTTTTCACCTGCTGGTTTGTGTACATTACAAGTATTTCAGCCTGAAAATAAACTTCTCTGGAAACTTCCCACGTGCCTCTTCAGCTGAGTTGACGCTATCTGACAGTGTCTTGGTGTGAGTACCGGTTCAATACAGACATATACAGTGAGATTGTCTCAAGGGCCCTACAACTTACAGCCTGGTCATGGAGTCAGAATAGTGAAAAGATGATTATATATCTGCCAGATCCAGCTGTATAGTCAGTGTGCAGCTCCTGCAGAGATAGTCACAGACAAGCAACTGCCTGCAGAAGAAATCATCAGTGTGTGTGACCCCACAGCATAGACCCTTCTAGCAAGCTAGCACCCCCACCTCTGTATTATCCACATCCTGTCTGTGAGGTGTCATGTCTGAAGAGAACATTGCACAGTCTTCTCAAGGTGAACAGTACCTACAGTCAGAAGAAAGTATGGATCCTAGTCTGCAGTACAGTGAGAGAGCTAAACGCTCTGCTAAGCCTACATGGAAGGTTACAGAGAATCTAGAAGGTGCAAAACATGAACTTTCTTCTGCTGTCTCAAACGTCTGGCAAAGATTGCTGAGTCACATCTCCACCATCTCACAGCCTGCTCACAATGTTTCACCACTAGAGGGAGCTCTAGAACAGCTTTGTACAGCATATGAACATTATTCACTGAAAAGCCAGGAATATGTTGGCATTTTGAAGAAACTTAATACAAAGGATTCTTTAGAAGAATTTGAAAGCTTCCAGAAACTTAATTTGGAACGAGACAGCCTAGTATGCAAAATTAAGTCTAACACAGAGGCAAGAATCGCGCAATTACAGGAAACGTCGTCTCGCATTTCTAAGTCTACCAGTCGTTCAAAACTATCTTCTAAGTCAAGATCTTCAAAATATTCCACGCTCAGCGAACAGCTCATAAGAGCGCGGGCAGAAGCAGAGGCTACTAAAATACAGGCCGTCTTTGCGCAAAAGAAGGCAGATATAGAAGCCGATGCAGCGCGCCAAAAGGCGGAAATAGAAACTTTAAACAAACAATGCGAGCATGCCACAGCTATGGCAAGGTTAAAGGTTTTAGAAGAAGCTGCCAGGGGAAGTGAAAGAGACAGCATCAGTGTATGTGAAGTGGAGGTAGAAGATCCTCTTAAGCGCACAAGAGACTACGTACTAAGCCAAAACAGTGAACCTGTGATTGCTGCTAATGATCCTGACAGCGCAAATATTTCTCCAGAGCAACGGGGCACAGATTCTTCTGCAGCATTCTGCATCCAAGGTCAGTACAATGCATTACCAATTTGTCATCCTTACCTTTCTCCACATACCACATTGCACCAGAACCCTGCACCTCAGCAAGCTCATTACACAGACGCCCAGGTGAAATCCAATATGCTAGCAAGTCACCAGACTCCTGACAACCACATAGTTCCAGTTCCATGTGTAGCTAAACCTATGGACTTTAAACTATCTCCTGGATTGAACGCCCGTGCAGACCCGTATTTCCCTATGTCTCTTAGCCAGAACACCGCAAATAATATGATCAGCACTACTCAGCCAGCAATACTCTGCCCAAAGTCAGAGAGAACTGACATGACAGAGTTTGCAAGATACATGGTTCGCCGCGAACTTACTAAAACCGGCCTCACAAGGTTTGACGACCAGCCTGAGAACTACAGGGGCTGGAAATGTGCCTTCAGAACCGTTATTAGTGACATTGGCATTACTGCTGCTGAAGAACTAGATCTGCTGATCAGGTGGCTCGGTCCACAGTCTACAGAACGTGTCAAGAGATTGAGATCTGTCCACATTGAGAATCCAACTGCAGGCCTCATCGCTGCTTGGGAGAGACTGGAACAAAGCTTTGGCAGTCCTGAAGCCATAGAGAATGCTCTGTTTAAACGGCTGCAAGGTTTTCCAAAAATATCTGGCAAAGACAATGAAAAATTCCAAGAGCTCAGCGACCTACTCTTAGAGCTCCAGCTGGCCAAGGCAGACCCACACCTACCTGGCCTCAGTTACCTAGACACAGCTCGTGGGGTAAACCCAATAGTTTCCAAGCTGCCGTACAATATTCAAGAAAGGTGGACTACACTTGGGTCGAGATACAAAAAAGAAAAGCAAGTCTCCTTTCCTCCATTTTCTTACTTCTGTGAATTTATCAGGAACATTGCAGAATCCAAGAATGACCCAAGCTTTACCTCCAGTGAGTCCAGTGGTCCTGGTTCACCCCATCCTAAGTACGACAGCCCACGTTCTAACTATAGAAACCACAGAGGTCCAGTGTCAGTGAAAAAGACTGATGTCCTTCCCACACCCTCATCAGCTCCAGACAAGTACAACCAAGGTGAAAAGATTGAAAATCCTAATCGCCTATGTCCTATTCATAAGAAGCCACATCCTCTCAAGAAATGCATTGGCTTCAGAAAGAAACCGCTCCAGGAACGCAAAGAGCTTCTAAAGAAATTTAAGGTATGTTACCGATGTTGTGCGTCTACTGAACATTTCGCTAAAGACTGTAAAACTACTATTAAATGCATAGAGTGCGGCTGTGAGGACCATGTGCAAGCGCTCCATCCATCTCAATTCAGTCCTGCTCCACCTGCACATTCCACTCCTGCGATAAATCATGGCGGGGAGAATGCAGAGCAAGCAGCAAATCTTACTACTGTATCTTCTTCATGCACAGAAGTCTGCGGAGACGACCTTTGCGACAAGTCCTGCGCAAAGATATGTCTAGTCAACATATACCCCAAGGGTCAACCGGAAAGGGCCGTAAAGGTGTATACCATCCTGGACGATCAGAGCAACCGTTCACTCGCAAGATCAGAACTCTTTGACCTGTTCAACTTAAAAGGAGATGCTTACCCTTACACCTTGGGTACTTGTAGTGGCATTACAGAGGTCTCCGGAAGAAGAGCCAGTGGACTTATAGTGGCTTCTCTCAACAATCAGGAGATACCCTTACCCACACTTGTTGCGTGCAACCAGATACCATCCAACAAAGATGAGATTCCTACGTCAGAGGCTGCTCTTCATCACACTCATCTAAGGGCTATAGCGAAAGAAATACCAGCCCTTGACAAGAGTGCAGAGATCCTACTTCTGCTCGGTAGAGACATTCTCAGGGTACATAAGGTACGCCAGCAAATCAACGGACCACATGATGCTCCGTTTGCCCAACGCCTTGATTTAGGTTGGGTTATCATAGGCAACGTCTGTATAGACAAGATGAAGAAGCCTACCAAGATTTCCTCATTTAAAACTCACATTTTGCCAAATGGTCGCAACACTTATTTTCAGCCATGCCCACACCATTACTGGGTGAAAGAGAAGCTGAACAACAGTAAGTGGCAGCTTGACCACCAAGATAATATGAACACATTCCTGTCCTGGGATGACAGTCTTGGAGCAACAGTGTTCAATTCTACAAGTGAAGACAATAAGTTGGCACTTGCAAGAGAGGATAAAGAATTTCTCAAGGTTATGGACAAAGAATTTGCTCAGGATGAGTCTAACAGCTGGGTAGCACCTTTGCCTTTCCGTTCCCCAAGACCAAAATTACCAAACAATCTACAGCAAGCAGTTTCGAGATTTTCCTCTTTAAAACGCACCCTAAAGAGGAAACCAGAGATGGAAAAACATTTTGTAGACTTCATGCAAAATATATTTGATAGAGATCATGCAGAACCTGCACCACCACTAAAGGAAGGAGAAGAATGCTGGTACCTTCCATCCTTTGGCGTGTATCACCCTCGCAAGCCTAATCAAATCAGAGTGGTGTTTGATTCCAGCGCTCAGCATGAAGGCGTTTCTCTAAACAACCTGCTCCTCACTGGGCCTAACCTAAACAACAACCTCATAGGAGTACTCATCCGCTTCAGACAAGAACCTGTTGCAGTAATGGCTGACATCCAGCAAATGTTCCACTGCTTCATTGTCAAGGAAGACAACAGGAACTACCTCAGGTTTCTATGGCACAAAGACAATGATGTCAACAACAAGGTCACAGATTACCGGATGAAGGTACACGTCTTCGGCAACAGCCCCTCTCCTGCTGTAGCAATCTATGGATTGAGAAGGACAGCCCAGGAAGGTGAGAAGGGGTATGGATCTGATGCTCGTCAATTTGTTGAGAAGAACTTCTATGTAGACGATGGACTTAAATCCTTACCCACAAGTGAAGAGGCAATCGATCTCCTCACCAGAACGCAGGCAATGCTGTCTGTAGCAAATCTCAGACTTCACAAGATTATCTCTAACAGCCAGAAGGTAATGAAAGCGTTCCCCTCTGAAGATCATTCAACCAACTTGAAAGACCTCGATCTTGGTTCTGATGTTCCTCCTATACAACGAAGCCTAGGTTTGCTGTGGGACATTAAGCAAGACACATTCACCTTCCAAGTGTCAGCCAGTGACAAACCTTTTACCAAGCGAGGAGTTTTATCTGTTGTGAACAGCATCTATGATCCTCTTGGCTTCATAGCCCCCGTCACCATTCAAGGCAAGAAATTGCTGAGACAGTTTACCACCGAGAACATAGACTGGGATACTTCTCTGCCTATTGAGAAACAACAAAGGTGGAAGATATGGAAGGAGTCTCTGAAAATATTAGAACAACTCCAAGTCTCACGTTGTTACGTTCCCAGCTCTCTTTCAGCTGCCATCAGAAGAGAAATACACATTTTCTCTGATGCGTCTATCGAAGCCATAGCTGCAGTAGCCTATCTGAGAATCCCAGGAACCAACAAGCCTCACTGTGGATTTGTCCTGGGTAAGGCCAAACTAACCCCAAAACCTGCACACTCTGTGCCAAGACTTGAGCTTTGTGCAGCTGTGCTAGCAGTAGAGATTGCTGAAGTTATTAAAAACGAAATGGACATTGCAATTGATTCATTTGCTTTCTACACAGATAGTAAAGTTGTGCTTGGTTATATATACAACCAAACAAAACAATTCTATGTATATGTCAGCAACAGAGTAGAACGCATTAGAAGTTTTTCTACTCCTGGGCAGTGGCAGTACATCTCCACTGACCTTAACCCAGCTGATCGTGGAACAAGACCTGAACCGGCAGCAGGCCTATGTGACATGTGGTTGTCACCTCCAAGATTCTTGTATGAGGATCCCTGTTTAATTCCTACCAACACCACCTATGAGATGGTGGATCCCGAGTCTGACAAGGAAATCAGGCCTACAAATACCACGCTCTTCACTTCTGTAATTCCAAAATTGAAGCTGAAGTCACATCGCTTTGAGCGCTTCTCAAATTGGTCATCTATTGTGCGAGCTGTTGCTCACCTAATTCATATCGCTCACTGCTTTGCTAAGGACACATCAGAGTGTCATGGCTGGCATATCTGTAAAGAACACCCTACTGTCGCAGACATCGAACATGCTGAAGAAGTCATTACCCGTTGTGTGCAACAAGAAGTATACAGTCAGGAGATTGACAATATTACAAAGGGTATCAATCTTTCCAAGAGCAGTGCACTCTTTGAACTGAATCCAGTGCTTGATCATCACAAATTGCTGAGAGTGGGCGGCCGTATAGTGAGATCTGATCTAAGTAGCAAGGAACAAAATCCTGTCATTATACCAGGTCGGCATCATATTGCTACACTATTGGTCCGACACCATCATGAAAGAGTGCAGCACCAAGGCAGACAGTTTACGGAAGGTGCCATCAGGTCAGCCGGCTTGTGGATCGTAGGGATGAAGAGATGCATCTCTTCCGTGCTCCATAAATGTGTCAAGTGTCATAAGTTAAGAGGAAGACACCATCAACAACAAATGGCAAATCTCCCAGCAGACCGACTAAGTACGGAACCGCCCTTTACTTATGTTGGGGTGGATGTCTTTGGCCCATGGTCAGTTGTTACACGAAGGACCCGTGGTGGAGTCGCAAACAGCAAACGGTGGGCTGTGCTGTTTACATGTCTCAGCATCCGAGCAGTACACATCGAAGTGATTGAGTCTATGGATTCTTCTTGCTTCATCAATGCCCTCCGAAGATTCTTCTCTATCCGAGGACCCGTCAAGCAACTGAGGTCTGACTGCGGCACTAACTTCGTGGGAGCCAGCAAAGAACTGCAGTTAGACAATTTCTTGTCTAACAATGGGTGCACATGGGTGTTTAACCCTCCACATTCGTCTCACATGGGAGGATCATGGGAACGCATGATTGGAATTGCACGCAAAATCCTTGACTCCATGTTGCTGGATCACAAGTCTTTGCTTACTCATGAGATCTTGGTCACCTTTCTTGCAGAGGTGTCCGCCATAATCAATGCAAGGCCACTAGTCCCAGTATCCTCGGACCCTGATTCCCCAGTTATTCTTACCCCAGCTACGCTTCTTACCCAGAAGATCGGGACTGCTGCAATCCCTCCGGGAATCTTTGACCACAGCGACATTTACCGACGCCAATGGAAACAGGTACAATACCTGTCCAACGTGTTCTGGCACCGCTGGAAGACAGAGTATTTGCACATACTTCAAAGCCGTCACAAATGGCAGACGTCGAGACCTAACCTCCAGGAAGGTGACCTTGTTCTTCTAAAGGATAAGGAAGCCCATCGCAATGAATGGCCAATGGGTCTTGTTACCAAGGTTATGCCTAGTGATGATGGAAAGACTCGAAAGGTAGAGGTCAAGGTGACCAAAGGAGGCTCAGTGCGAGTTTTCTTCCGCCCAATCACTGAACTAGTGCTTCTTCTTCCAAAGAAAGAAGGCACATAAAGGACACAGCCCCCAGCTGGCTGCTAGCTGTGTTATATTTGGAACACCTTACCATTTGGAATATACAGTGGGTTGGTGGAAGTATTGGCAAGTTGCGGCTTCCCCGATCCGAAGATGGGTTTCTTACTTGGAACTTGTACAAGCGGATACCTACTGTTGTGGACTATCGGCAACAGACTTGGACTATAACTATTGTCATTGTTTGCATGTTCCTTTTGTCTTTCAGGTTCCAGGATCCACTACTGGACATTATTCAAGGACATTCTTTCAAGTTTGATTTTATTGTGAAATCTAAAGATTTCAGACGGGGAGTGTCATGTCCCTCGACTTAGGTTTCTATTCACTGTCATGTTATGTTATATGCTCCTATTGCAGTTGCTTTGCTTTATTTAGTTTGTCCCTGCTATCTCCCTGTAGCTAGGCTCTGAGGTAATAGCTCCTCCCTTCTTTCTGTGCTTAGTTGTCTTTCCTCATGGTTCCCATACTGTGTAGTCATCTCCTGCTCAACTCTGGCAAAATATCATCTTTTCACCTGCTGGTTTGTGTACATTACAAGTATTTCAGCCTGAAAATAAACTTCTCTGGAAACTTCCCACGTGCCTCTTCAGCTGAGTTGACGCTATCTGACAGTGTCTTGGTGTGAGTACCGGTTCAATACAGACATATACAGTGAGATTGTCTCAAGGGCCCTACAACTTACAGCCTGGTCATGGAGTCAGAATATCTATTGAACCAGGTACAGTTTGCCATTTCTGGCTAGCGTATCTAATCACTTAAAGCAGAAAATGGGGCGTACCTCCGTGCTTCTGCCAAATGTTAAACTTGCCCAAGGGGGACACAGCTAGGAGCTCGGGCGGTCCTGTAGCCTAAGCAACTATACAACACTAGAAGCCTCTTGTACGATTGCCTAGGCTACAGGACCGCTAGATATTCTGTCCGTGTCTTCAGGCGGCACATTCAAACTTCTGGTGGGGTGCAAACAAGAAAATATATAACTGGTGGTACACTTTAAGGACATATAACTACATTTAAAGGATGAACTACCAATATCATTTATCAACATGACCATAAATATGATTATTCGATATACCATCCTCATTTCTTACATACAGGGTCTAATATTGGGTTAGTGACTGAGTATATACTGCAATATCACCATGTGTGATATTTAAGTACTGCAAATAGAACAAAGGTGGCCCGCTAGCAAACATTTTATGGGCCTACTCCTGGTGCATTTAAACTTTCCTCCCCCATCAAAGAAAAATGAAAGCCAGTCATCCACTTAAAGAAGGACAGTGTGACCTTCAAGCAGGTTCCCTCCTCTCTTGTTTGCTAACATTGCAGTGCTTGTGGAAAGGACCACGCACCCACTGTGAAGAAAGGAAATTGGGCCTATCTATCTATCTATCTATCTATCTATCTATCTATCTATCTATCTATCTATCTATCTCATATCTATCTCATATCTATCTCATATCTATCTATCTATCTATCTATCTATCTATCTATCTATCTCATATCTATCTCATATCTATCTCATATCTATCTCATATCTATCTCATATCTATCTCATATCTATCTATCTATCTATCTATCTATCTATCTATCTATCTATCTCATATCTATCTATCTCATATCTATCTATCTCATATCTATCTATCTCATATCTATCTATCTCATATCTATCTATCTCATATCTATCTCATATCTATCTCATATCTATCTATCTATCTATCTATCTATCTATCTATCTATCTATCTATCTATCTATCTATCTATCTATCTATCTATCTATCTATCTATCTATCTCATATCTATTTATCTCATATCTATCTATCTCATATCTATTTATCTCATATCTATCTATCATCTATCTATCTATCTATCTATCTATCTATCTATCTATCTATCTATCTATCTATCTATCTATCTATCTATCTATCTATCTATCTATCTATCATCATCTAATATCTATCTCATATCTATCTATCTCATATCTATCTATCTATCTATCTATCTATCTATCTATCTATCTATCTATCTATCTATCTATCTATCTATCTATCTATCTATCTTTCTATCTCATATCTATCTATCTATCTATCTATCTATCTATCTATCTATCTATCTATCTATCTATCTATCTATCTATCTATCTATCTCATATCTATTATCTGTCTGTCTGTCTTTCTGTCTGTCTTTCTGTCTATCTAGCGATCTATCGATCTATCTGTCTATCAACAATAAAAACATGAATATTAAAGTAACACTGTAAAATTATATCTGTACTGTAGGAATAATTTACAGTTATATGATCATCATCAATTTCATTATGCTTTATAGTAAAAGGATTCAGGCCACCTGTAGCGAACAGATCATACTAGACCTAAATCGTCCTGGATGATTCTATGAAGTCTATCTTCTTACTCCACAGTATTGATATTTTATATCACTAAAATAATCAAACAATCATATCTATGTAAAGTGCTTTTCTAGCTTGTCATTATACATGCTAATTGGCTTAGTCAAGTAATCCTCTTGCATAAGAGTAATTACCATATGTTCAGAATAATTATAGCCATTATTCTGGTTGCTAAGGGGACTTGCGTTCTTCACTATTACCTATAGTGACATATATTACAAAATAATTCACAACTTTGTCAACTTTCTTTTTCGATAACCAACATGCTTTCCAGTCTCTATTACAGAACTACATTTTTCATAGTGGGTGGATACTAACCGCTATCATGTCTCCCTTAGATTGCACACAAAGAAGAGCACATCCTGCTCTCCTATCTCTTTTAAAGGGAATGTGTCGCTAGAAATGTTTACATTTTTTTTCAGTTAAACAATTATTATTTAAGTGATTACACATAGTTTTAATTTTTTTAATTTTTTTCACAAGTGAGGAAATATTATAAATTCGATTCTAATTTATAATATTTCCATGTGCTGGTCACTAGAGGGGGCAGTTCCCAAAATTGCAGCATGGTCAATGTGGTAAAGCAACCTCATTGCTTTATGCTGCAAATTTGGGGTGGACACACTCTCTCTAGTGTCCTCACACAATCCCCCCTCCTTTCTTCTGTCTAATGCCAGGATAAGGAGGGATTTGAATCTTCAAACCTCCTACACTTTGTGCCACCACTTTCTGAGTGACTGCACAGTGTAGGAGGATTAGATACAAGGCTCAGCAGACAGTATAACACGAAGATACACGAACATAATACACACATCACATACACGAACATAAATTACCTTCTCCTGCCCCCGCTTCTATTCCGTGCGCCTTCGCTTCCTTGAACATATGGCCGGAAGCCGCGGCCGGAAGTCATCTTACTGTCCGCCAGCGGCTTCCGGTCCACATCAAAATGGCACCGGATTTCGCTCTGCGAACGAGCATCGTTTTGGTCTGTGTGGGAGCGGCACATGCGCCGTTCCTACACAGACGGCGTACGCTTCAGAGAATGGAACGGCTCCCGTTCGCATTCTCTATGGGGTTGTATGTGCCGTATTCCATCTCTGTATGTGTCGTTAATCGACACATACAGAGATGAAAAAAAATGGCATCCCCGTCGAGAAGTAAAAGTAATAACAAAGTAAAAAGTAGAAAATGAGAACACAAATAAATAAAATTTATGTTAATATCATATTAAAAGCAATATGATAAAAAAAAAAAATCATGACACCTTCCCTTTAAGCACACTCTCAGGAGCAACAGCAGCATGGAGAACATCATACAGCAGTAATGAGCACAGTGTAGCTGTGAATCTGGCACAGGAGTGAGATACAACACTTTCTAGAACCTGCAGCAGCAGCGTCTCTGTGTCTCTATGTCTCACTCCAGCAGCTCCCTCCTCCCCCTCCCCTCGCTAAAGACTTCTATGGGCAGCTATAGCCTGGTCCTTTAGTGAGCTGATAGTACATCTCATCACCCAAGATAGATTTAGCAGTATGTATGTATTCAGTATTTATTTAGAGTGAGAACAGTTAGGAGAGGGGGGGGGGGTTCTGATAATTGGAGAAATATCTTATTTAAAAAAATGTACTCTCTTACAACATTTCTTATATTCACTTGTACTATTAAACAATGCAAAGTTTGTTGAAAAGTTTGTGACCATTTTTAATGTTTACTAGTAAAAGTGAAAAACGGATTCAGACTCATTATGAATTTTGCAATGGTGCAATGGCCCCTGACACATTCTGACATGTCACCACATCAGCCAATCACTGGATTCAGTGGGGATGCGTGGAAATTACTGAAAACAGGTTTCGGTTGCCTACAGCACTTACTTAATTTCAAAGGGACACAAATTTCACAGAGGTACAAAAAAATCAACAACTGCCAAAAAAGAAATAAAAAAAATTACGGATCCTTACGACCACCACAAGAAAAATTGGGACAGCATCCATGCGTCTATTTTTTTTATTAGCAAAGTCACAGCTGAGGCCAGTGATTGGCTTCCACAGTAAAGGCCCTATTACACAGGCATATGATGGGACAAACAAGCTTTCATATAAACGCTCGTTCCCAATCATTGGCCTGTGTAATCAGGGCAAAAATCAGCCGATGAACAAGCAAACGCTCGTTCATTGGCTAATCTGCTCTTTTATGCAAAATTAAAAATGCCGACATGATGAAAATGTATGGGGACGAGCGATTGGAGTAACGAGCACTCGTCCCTATATGTATCCAATCATTGCTCTGTGTGAAGGGAGCAAACTAGAGCTGATCAACGAGCAGTCTCGCTGGTCGCTGCTCGTTTACATGGTCCGTGTCGGGCCGTGTATTAGGAGCCTTACATGTTAGGACACACGTCATTAAAACATCATTGTCAACAAATTCTGTTTGTCACCGTTGTGTAAGGGTTCTGTCGTTTTAATGGAATGAATAGTGTAGTCGACTAAGGTATTGCTTCCATCAAAATGACGGAACCCTTGAACAATGGTGACAAACGGAAACCATTTGCACCGGATCCGTCACCACTGAAATCAATGGTGATGCAAACTGAAACCTATGATTTCCATTTGTTTCAGTCAGGGTTCCGTTCATGGGTTCCCCTGATGGAAAGCTCCGACAGTACCCATAAACGGAGCCCTGCTTAATACAGTTATCAGAGCCCTCTCTTGTAATGGTTAACCAGTTGGACATGATTAGGACAGGTTTGAAGTGTCTGGATGAATGCTTTCTTTCACTGACATCAAGCACAGATCTTGAAAATGATGAGAAAATGAAATTAATTATTTTCAAAAGTTTCAAAAGTTTTAATTAAACAACAAATATAATTCACAAAACAGGAAACCCGCTTTATGTGTGCACATACTCAATAACCTTATATTTTACAATGATTGTTGCAGTAATAAAATAAATGTGAAAAATCTCTGCTAGACTTTAGTATTACTTGTTGTGTTTGCATTGGTGTCGTAAGCAAAAGCATAGGTCACGCTTGGATATCAGGGCACTTCACCTGCCAGACAAGTAGACGAGGACACTTAGTGCACCAGACTGTTATCTACTTCCATGTGTCACTCACTTCATACCGCTGAGTGCCACTGACAGGAGATCTGTAAATTCATTTCCAGGCAGCATTGTGCGCAGAGATGATTTGTGTGCAGACAGCTCCCCCTTTCTGAGAGAACAGCAGAGCGCCCAAAGGGACTGGAATGTACATGTCTACTTTAGATATAGAAGAGTCTTCTTGCTAAGGATGGGGTTAACAAGGAGTACTTCTGGCCCCCAACCAGAAAAGCATCCACACAATTATCAGAATCTGGTCTGAGCTACCTACCCTCTTACACAAAGGGTTATATTGCCAGGGAGGAATGGGGAAAAAATGGTTCCTTTTGGACCAAAATCAAGTTTTTTTTTATTTGTCTTTTTATGGCAAAAGTACTGGATTTAATAAAAAAGGGAGTTAAAACTCTGCCCTTTCAACTACACAACAAAAACTGCACCAAACTATACCAAACTGCCCAGTGTGAGCTTGACCTAAAAGGGTTAAACCCTGCCCATGAGACCACCCATGAACGATTGTTTCCGCATGTCCTTCTTTGTTTTATTATCTTACAGTGCAAATGTTCCTGTGCAGTCAAGGGCCCCATTTACTATATTTTTATAGAGCCCATTACACTGACAGTAAGGGCCGTGACATTGGCCGTGTAAATGAGCGCCGATCAATGAGACAGCTCGTTGATCGGCGCTCGTTTGCTCCTGTCACCGGGTTCGTTCAACTGCTGATCGTTGCCCTGTTTACACAGGGCAATTATCGGGAACGAGCGTTAATTGTTCAGCGTAAAAGGGCCTTTAATTCATGTAGCCCAAAGTAGACAACGCAATCTAAAGGGCTTATTTACATTATCTTGATAGCAAAGAGGTTTTACTTAAACCTTTATTGACCAGCCTATTTTGGGCCTTAATGGCCAAGCGATTTTTTTTCCGTTTGTTTATCGTTGCATTTCATAAGCCATAACTTTATTTATTTTTCTGCAGACAAAGCCGTGTGAGGACTTGTATTTTTTAATGGCACCATTTTGATTTACATGTCATTTATTAACTATTTTGGGGAGTAATAGAGTAAAAACAATTCAGTCATACTTTATTGCTCCTTAAATTTACGCCATTTACCATGTGGTAGAAATAATATAATAATTTTATTCTGCAGGTAGTTATGATTATGGAGATTTTCTATGTTTTACTACTTTTGCACAGTAAAAACAACTCTTTTTTTTTTATTTTTTTTATGTATTTGTTTTTGTCACAGTATGCTAAGAGCCATAATTTTTTTATTTTTCTGCCCCTGTAGCTGAATGAGGGCTTATTTTTTGCGGGACGACTTGTCATTTTTATTGGTACAATTTTTTTGGAAGGTAAGATGAAGAAAAACAGCAATTCTGGCATTGTTTTTTATTTTATTTTTGATAGCGTTCATCGTGCGGGTTAACTAACGTAATAGTTTATAGTATGGGTCATTTACAGACGTGGCGGTACCAATTATGTTTAGCTTTTTTCCTTTTCTTTTTTTTTTTCCTTTTTTAATAAAGCATTTTGTAAGAGGGAAAAATATTCCTTTATTATAAATCTTATTAAAAATGTTTTGCAGTCCCACTATTCCCATATTGATCGCTCTTTTAAAACACTGCATTACGGTGAATTATGCCTGTCTGTGTAAAACTGGCAGCCATTTTATTAGGCCCTGCCTCTTTAGACAGCCCGACATCCATTCTAGCCATTCTTTCCCGGGCTAATGACACAGTGCCGTGTAAATGGCGGCGCTGTACCATAAGTACCTTTAATGACCGCCGTGAAAAGGCATATGGGCGGTCATTAAGGGGTTAAGGCCCTTTTACATAGGCCAATGATCAGTTGAACAAGCGTTTGTACGAATGCCTGTTCCCGATCATTGCCCTGTAAACATGGAAGCGATCAGCCGATGAATGAGCAAATGCTCATTCATCGGCTGATCACATTTTTTATGGTCGCTAGTTGGCAGCATATCTTGTGTAAATAGGGAGATGTGCTGCCAACATGATGAAAATGCATGGGGATGAACGATCGTAGTAAAGATAGTTCATCCCCATATATTACCTACGATTGCTCTTTCTGAATGGAGCTAACAAGCGCCTGATCGACGTGCTGTATCATTGATCGGTGCTCGTTTTTACGGCCAGCATCGGGCCGTCTATAGGGAGCTTTAGTCATAACTGCTGCTAAGCCTGTGTATAGCTTGCAATTAGAATTTTATAATGTATACATTTTGTGTTGTACTGCAATTCTATGTTTTCAGTTCACAAGTACAAGAGTCTATAAAAAAAAAATTGATGCATATTGTTACACAGTCAAACATTGTGGCTATACTGTATAAGCAGTAGGTAAATTAATATAATCTCTCGGTCGCTCCACTCCTCCTGTTGTCAAAGTGACCCAGCCTGTTGCTAGGACACAATATTTTAATGAAGTACACCTTGCCGGCAAGCGTCCTTAGACACGCCATAGATCCCATTTAAAAGAAACAAGGGAGATGGGATTTTATGAGTAGTAAAAAAAAGAAAAGCAATGTATAGCTTTGTACGGTCTTTTTAAATTCTAATATGTCTTGTAATATTTCAAGTTTTTAGGTCTAAAGACGGATTTACTCATCTTGATACAATTCGAAAAATATTTAGTCTTGTGAAAAAACCCTAAAAATGTCTTATTTGTTAGGATATTAAACAGGTTCTACAGGGACATGCTCTATTTCCCTAATATAGTTACAATATAGTGTTCCTAAATGCTGGTTAAGTGGACCATGGCTGCAAAGAAAAAGAGGGGGTAGATGGGGGACGGGAAAATTAGAGCACATCTTGGTATAATATGAGTAAGACAAAAAGAGTGATTTGAAGTTCTTTGGTTGTGGACCCATACAGTAAGTCACGAGTACGTTGTTCAAAAAAGTTATAATGTTAATTGACCAAGACTCTGTCCTGAGTCTACCGGTCTCTACCTCCGGTGTATTTTCACTAACAATTGAACGTTTGTTGCCAGGTTTCTTCCAATATAACAACTCAGACAAGTTTAATGACTCAGCAACAACCACAAGGCAGAGCAAGGAAAGGACATTAACCTCTTCAGTATGAGTAATTCATATGCAGACTTTTACTTTTCTGTAATTTTGAAGAAAAGCTCATTTAAAGTGACTATCCACCTTTTAATACCATGTGTTTTTAAAGTCCAACATTCTGAGTTGATTAATTTCATGGTATATATTTATTCAGGTTGGATCTCCGTTTTTCTTAAACCGAGCTCTAAATCCCCTGAATAGCATAAATGTAAGATATAACATTCTGGTTGTCTGCTGCCCCCACTAGGGGGAGCTTAGGGCATACTGTATTAATGTTCAGGTCAATGTATAACAGTATACAGTTAGCTCCTAGGCAGAACATTACATTAAAGAGGCTCTGTCACCACATTATAAGTGCCCTATCTCCTATATAAGAAGATCGGCGCTATAATTTATTATTTAGAAAAATGATCTATTTTAAACCAATTTATGAGCGATTTTTAGCTTTATGCTAATGAGTTTCCTAATGCCCAAGAGGGCGTGTTTTTACGTTAGACCAAGTGGGCATTGTACAGAGGAGTGCATGACGCTGACCAATCAGTGACCAATCAGCATCATACACTTCTCTCCATTCATTTACACTGCAATAGCGATATAGTTATATCGTTATGTGCAGCTACATACACAAACCCTAACATTACTACAGTGTCCTGATTATGAATATACATTACCTCCAGCCAGGACGTGATGCGTATTCATTCTCCTGACCACTTCTGAATCTTTTCTGTGAGATTCCTGCAAGGCAAGCATAATCTCGCGAGATTACGATGTAACCTGTCATTTCAAATTAGATTACGCTTGCCTTGCTGGAATCTCACAGAAAAGATTCAGAAGTGTCAGGATTCTGAATAAACAGCACGTCCAGGCTGGATGGTCATGTATATTCATTATCAGGACACTACAGTAATGTTAGTGTTTGTGTATGTACCTGCACATAGAGATATAGCTATATCGCTAGTGCAGTGTAAATGAATGGAGAGAAGTGTATGAAGCTGATTGGTCAGCGTCATACACTCAACTGTACAACGCCCACTTGGTCTAAAGTAAAACACGCCCACTTGGGCACTAAGAAACTCATTAGCATAAAGCTAAAAATCGCTCATAAAGTGGTTTAAAATAGATCGTTTTTCTAAATAAAAAGCATTACTGTCACCTACATTACAGCGCCGATCTTCTTATATAGGAGATAGGGCACTTATAATGTGGTGACAGAGCCTCTTTAAGTCTATGTCTATACATGGTATTTGGAACTCTGGCCTCTTTACAGAGGTAGTAAGAAATTGATCAGCACAGAATTTTTTAACTTTTTAAATGAAAAAAAAATGATATTCAAAGATGTACATCAATGAGGAGTAAATCCATAAAAATAAAAACCCATAAAAGAAACAAATATAAAAACACTAAAAAAGTGTAACGTAAAAGATGCCTTGCAGTTGGGTTAGGTGTATGGTTCTTAGAAAATGATATGTTACAGTAAAACAAAAACAAAAAAACAGTCAGTCACTAGACTAGCCCCCAGTAATAAGAGCTCCTCAGATGCTATTTGTTCACCCAGCCCACGTGTATCATGGCTCTAATGACTTGAAAAGTGAAAGTGCTCTAAATGCCCAGAGCACTGCCAGTCTGACACTGCCTAAAAGAGATAAGTTAATCAGTGCATCCCCAGCTAAGTGCCAGTTAGGGCGGATTCACGCGTGGCAGATTGGTTGCATAAATTTCTGCCGCTAAAAATCAATTTCATTCATGTGAATGGAGTTGTATCTGCAGCAGATGCAAGGATTTTTGCTAACCCCATTCAGATAAATGAGTCAATCCGCAAATATTTCTGAAACAAATCTGCCACATGTGAATATACCCTTAGAGGTCCAAATGTAGCACCTGCTGTGTTTGCACAGAAAGTGGTTAAAATGAGTCTGATGGCATCATGTGAGACCCCTGAGGGCACAGAATTTCTATATACGGATCTCTAGATTATTTGCACTATTGGCTTTGCATGAAGCTGTTTAATAGTATCTCATCTTGATGATGTCCTCTCCTGCTGTTTCTAATACTTTCAAACTTGACAATATCATTCAAAATATTCTCCATCACACAAGATTATTAGTAAAAAGTTAGAAAAATACTTGGGAGGTCTGCTTTATTTTGTACGATGCATGAATGACACTTCACCTATCTCACAAATACCTCAGAGCTCTGATTCATCTCACCTTTGAACCCTGTATGAATCAACCTACTGAAAAATCAGAAAAGAGGTGGGTTACCAGCCATAACCATGACTACTTGGCCGTAAATGTCTGAAACACGTCTGTAAATCAATGACTACATTTAAAACATGTCTGGTCTGCTTAGGCCAGCATTGTGATAAAGATTAGTAATGTCCAGAGTCTTAGTAAGGTGGGGGTGTAAAAAGCTTTTTCTTTTTATTCAGTAAAATCTGAGCGACGTTAGTGCTCTAACGTTGTAATATACTTTGTGATACAAAGTCACTATTGTAGTGGGCCCCATTTGCTTAAAAAAGATTTGACAGAAAAACTATGAGCCTTATTGCCCATAGCAACCAGTGCAGCTTTTATTTCCAGAGCAGTTTAAAGTGTTGTCTCATCAGAACATAGTAGGGTAAATGAACACCAAAGATGGGGGTCCCCAATTTGAGACCGTGCCAAAACGGATTGCTGCTCTTTCTGAAACGGCTTATTTTTTAAAAGGGATTCTCTTCCTGATACAACCCCTTCACATAATATAAAGAGGAGATCTGATGGGTTGCTATGGGCAGCAATGCCAGTTGGTCTGACACTTTTGTTAAATTAGGTCCAGTAGGGAAGCGTTACATATCAAAACTAGTCCAAAAAAATAAAACTGGAGCAGTGCCACATATCATCACTGTTATCCATAGAAACCAATCAGATTCATATTTTAAAATGAAAGCTGGGATTTTATTGGCTGCTATAGGTAACACAAAACTTTTCATAGAGTTTAGGCCTAAGGCATCTATATTCCTGTCCTACAGTCTGTTGTGCTTATTTTGCAGTTCTGGTAAATTTCTAGGATTCTGAATACTTTCTTTCATACTAATATTTATCACTTACAAGGAGTTTGCTTTGGAATCTTCTTATCTTATTTGTAACAACCCATGAGCTTTCCGTAGTATAGGAATTTAATTAGTCATGAAGACATGCAACTTACAAAACTTCTTGGCTTCTAAGCAGCCAACATCTGGATTTATTTGCGCTCAGCTGTTTTGCAAGACATGTAACCAATCATATTCTACATTCCTTTCTACAATTCTTGATTTAACCCCAAACTTCTAGAAATAAACCTTGATACCAACAAGGATTGCAATATAACTTTTGTTCTGACGACGGGTTTAACAATCCAGGTGTCTAATGACCTATTCAGCATTAAATGGACACTAACTTTTCAAACAACCAATGATGATCTAATAGTATACCTGATATATATATCAACTTTGTAATTTTCTTATTGTTAAAATGTAGTTGTTTTATCCATGCAAATTGTGTGTGACTTTACTGCCACTAGTCTCCCTTCCTGTAATGCAGGAGCAGAGAGAGAGAGAGAGAGACACAGATGCTGCCCATACAAGTCTATGGAGAGGGCAGTGGGAGCAGGAGGAGGTAGAAGAAGTAGCGTGAATCAGTCACAGATATGCTGCCCATACAAATCCATGGAGAGAGGGGGGCAGGAGGAGGGAGTAGAAGCAGAGAGAGGAGACACAGATGCTGCAGCCCATAGAAGTCTATGGAGGGGAGACACAGATATGCTACCCATACAAGTCTATGGAGAGGGGAGGGGAGCAGGAGCTGGATTCACAGCTGCTCATTACTGCTGTATAATGGCCTCCATGCTGCTACAGATTCTATAGATATATGAAAGATAGCGATAGAACAGGATGTTCTCTTCTATGTGTGCTGTGTATAGAAGACATGATATCAGTTAGGCTCCACCCACTAGCTCAGAGAAAACAGAATTAAAGATACAGCCTGCATAGGGGAAAACTGCTAAATACTGTAGAATACAAGTTATTTAATGGCTAGAAATAGTGTTATTCCTCATTTACACAAATATGACAGCTTATTCTGAAAAGTTATCTGAAAAGTCAGGTACGCTTTAAACATGACAAATCAAATGTCATTCATACAGCATATCATAAAAACACAATACAGAAGCACAATTAAAATAATTTCTATGGAATCTAGGTATACAACTCAGAATTGGAGAATGTTCGTGCTTTATCTTGTAGCTGTGACTTCTAAGTATAAATATGAATAGACGCTTGTTCTCTAAACTGCTACAATTGTCTTTTGGGAATCAAAACCTTTAGAACAAGAGTTACTTGAGATATAATATGTGAGTCCTATCTCTATAAATATTGCTAATTCTACAGACAAGTGGTGAGCAACTTCCCTTTTCTCTTGACAAGTACCACAATTCGTACTTTGGCAAAGAGGCTGTACGGTGGCACCCATATGGCTCTGGACTACAGAGCTGTAGGAACTCCATTTACCACTGTACAATGCTCCGTAGCGGGCCATATGAACAGAACTATTCTCCACAGAAGCAATGCTTCGAGGGGTGAATTTTTTTCTTAATACATTTGATAACACATGCCACAATTTGTTTTCTGGCAGATTTAAACCACAAAAAACAAGATCTCCGTACGCCTCCGTATGAAATCGGGAAGCATACGGAGGTACATTAAAGGCCCTTTGTTCATGTGGCCCTACTGTGTAACTCCAAAATGTCAATATTCTATAACCCCATAAAAGGTGTTCCCAATGGATTAAACAATATCATTTCTAAATTAAATACTATAAAACATGGTTGAACTGAATTTGGGGTCAGTTCACACGTGGATTCATAAATCCGAATGAAATCTGCCTTCCATTCACTTCAATGAGAAATCTGTGTCTATATACAGACTCGGTAGAATCCGCTTGGAAAGCTGGTCGATTTCCACACGCGGATTATCCTTATTGAATGGGGCTTTTCAGCATGTGGATACACTGCACATCAAACTGAAGAACTGCATCAGAAATCCAAAATAAGCCTTGGATTTCTTCAGCGGATCCTGCAGTAAAAACGTGTCCTAAGACTAAATAGTTTAGTGTTCTTCTTGCTTCTCTTCTAGGAGGAAAGAACAGTAAGCCACACAGATGGTATACATTTAGATCATATGTGAGGAAGCTTCAGCTAGTCACGATGAATGCATCAACAGCAGTTTTTTTTCCCGTTCATAAACACTTTGCAGATGACTTTTCTTCCATAAGTTTAACTATTCATCTGCTATCAATATCTCACTTCTGTAGTCCCATTTCAGTCAACATATCATGTATCATGGATGTATTAGAATGCTAAAAAATGGGAACAACTGGAGACTATAAATGGAATTGTTAGTAACCCAAGACGTCATACAACCCAGATGTCATCTGCGTCAGTGCTAGCAGTAGATTGTTCAGTTTCTTGTGTCATGACTTGCCCCTATTGTACAAAGTGCAAACACGCTTTATAGGACCACAATTTTACAGAAACTTATATGGCATACTATCATTGTATCTTTTTGAGATATTATTATCTGGTCTACCAACATAGAAGACTTGTTGCTACAGAATCCGATCCTTTTTTGTCTTCTAGATGCCTCAGTGACACGTCAAAATATAACAGTCCACTGTGATACGGGACCAAGGGAATGTGGTGTTTTACTTTGTGTCATTTCTTTCGTTCGGGAAATTAATTAAATTGCAAATTGCAGTCAGATCTAAAATACATCATCAGAATACTTAAAGTATATTGTATCTACAATGCCCAAAATCACGAGAAGAAAATGCAAACAAAAGAACAATTCAAGGTTTTCGGTTAATCTACATAGTACAGTATAATGCACTGTCTGTAGGACACTACATAGCGAATAGCATAGTAAACCACTGTATGGCGTCCAACCATGGTGAGCATCCCAAACAGCTATTAACCCTTAATCTCTACAAGTATAGCAGTGGCAATTAACCATTTGTACTTCTGTCAAATAATAGAGCAAAGCTAGGACATAGTATCCGAGGGTAGAAGGATATTTGACTGTAGCGAAGCTAGACAATGGGAACAATGGAAGCTCCTACTGTAGCCAGGCTGTCTGAAAAGTTCGACTGGTTGGAAGCAAGAATTCCAAACAAAAGACAAAGCTTTCCCTCTCCACTCAGCAAAATCAAAGAAAAATAAAAGCATCTCACCTTTCAGACAAAACATTGTGTGTCCATTCCATGTAATGCTAAGGAAGCGAGGAGCTCTCCAAGTGCACAGATCTGCGACTCTACATACAGCTGTTTCCTAGCTGCCTCATTCAGCGTGCACACACTTACACACACACAAAACCATGGCACCACTCCAGCTCGTGCTGAGAAAGGAAGCTGCCATCCAATCCTATGTTATCCGAGCCAGCGTTTGGCCTGTAACCCTCAGCTTTCCTTCCCAGCTGACTCTTCCCCATTCCTAAAATAATAGCTAAGTAGAGAGAGATAGGGAGAGAAGACAGTGGAAAAAGTTCCAGTCCTCTATGGTCAGTGATAGCACCAGCCCCTGCTCAATTGTTCCCTCTTATCTGTCAGCAATTTTCCTGTTGTGTGCATAGGGTTTAGGGATGTCAAATGGGCAGAGGCGGGAATGGTAAATCGCTCTTAATCCAACTCAACTGTTTGTTGTGAAACACTAACACAGCTCTTTGTGGATCATGCTTTTTGTTTTCTCGTTCTGGAATGCCTGACTAGTTTTACAGTCATTGTCCCCAGCACATTTTCACACATTGCTTTTGTGACAAGCTTCATATGTATTAGAGGGCCTGGTGATAAGGGGAACATTTTGTAAGCGCTATATATTAACAGCGCTAAACTATGAATTCTGATCTACTATGCTTATTGCAAGTATAATAGATATTATTACATCATAAAATATGTAATTTTATATATATATATATATATATATATATTATATATATATATATAATATATATATATATATAGGAGTAATAAATATGTGTATATATATATAAATATATATATATATATATATATATATATATATATATATATATATATATATATATATATATATATATAAGTTATAATATAAAAGTGTGTAATCATTTCCTTTTTAGTGACTTTTCACCATGGTCAGTAATAAAGGTTTTCTAAACCCACCACCAGGACACCTGTCGCTTTAGAGGTAATGCCCTCCTGGTTTTTACTTTTCACTACAATAACCAGAGAGTCATCGAACACAAGAGTCATGAAAGTGAGTATTACCCCATATTACAAAATTCTTCCCTAGAAGCAATGCCTCTGGGGAGAATATTTTTGTAATACAGAATCTGAAAACTTTTTTTTTTTTTTCAGATTTCATATGAATGGGAGAATAAACCTCCTTATGAATTTGGAGGCATATGGAGTTATAGTAGGGCCCAATAAGGTTGAAAGAAGACACAGGTCCATCAACCTATAATCCTACAGTGTTGATCCAGTGGAAGGCAAAAACCCATAAGAGGCATTTGCCAATTGTCTCATATTAGGGGGAAAAATTTCTCCCCAACCAAAAATTTTGCAAACAGACTTAATCCTTGGATCAACAATCCATGAGAATTCTACTGGTGCGGTATTATGGCTCCATTCCACTCGGGGGTTGTACAGAACCATACTACTGCAGTCTGCGTGAGCCCTGAGGGTAAGTTATGGGTCTGAAGCATTCTGTATTGACCCTGTTTTTTTACCCTTTTTACATTTCACAATTCTTTAAAGAGCTATTCATAGGGGCCCCATTAGGCTTTTTAAGTGGGTTTTACACTGGGCGATTATCGGTCAGACAAACGTTCATAGAATTGCCAATAATTGCCCTGTGTAAACAGGGCAGTGATAAGCAGATAAACGAGCAAATGCTGGTTCATCTGCTGATCGTATTGTTTTAAAAAAGGAAAATATTATCGCTGTCGGCAGCACATCTCCCAAACAGGGAGTCGGGCTGACGACATGATAATAATGTATGGAGACGAGTGATTGGAGTAACGACCGCTCGTCTCCATCCATAGCTACTTGTGGCAGGAGCAAACGAGCGCCGATCAACGATGTCTGGTTGATCAGTGCTCGCTGCACCGGCCAAAATCGGCCGGTGTAATAGAAAACAGAATGCTATCAGCAACTGCATGAACATACACATTTCTTAAAAATTCAGGGCTTGCGAACACTACAAAGGCTGCCGTTTGTGGTTATCACCCAGCTTCTGAAATCCATCTAGGGGACCAAGACCAATCTTATGGTTGTCATACATGTAAGCCAGTCTGTGGCAAAAATGAGTAATATATTCGGCACAAACATCACAAGAAATGACACACATCTTTCATAAATATGGAATATATCATTAGCACCCTTTTTTTACACACATTTTGGGAATTTATAAAGCATTCTTCATCAGTTTTCTGGCGTGAAAAAATAATAATAAATCGCAATTTGCGCAAAAAAACTTGGTTTTGCATTCTACGCCTCCGAAAAGTGGGTGAGGCATAGCGGAGGGGGCGTGCCACCGCCTGACAAATTTACTATAATTGATGCCAGAAACTGGCGTAGATTCCCATTTAAGGCGCACAAACGGCCAGAGATGCAATTAATTTAATAAGAGACGTGCACCTCTTTACAAATAAGGCACATCTTACTCTAGCGTTTTTTATATTAAGACTGACGTATGAAACGCCAGTCTTAATAAATCTCCCCATTATGCCACTTTTCTGGTGAACTGTGTTTGATAAATGTTTCCCACTGACTTTATATCGCTGGCTTTCTTTCACGTTCATACTTTAAAATAGTGACGTTTGCAGAGATTAGATATGTATCCTGTATCCACTGTCATACCTGTCCATCAGAAAAAATACACTAACATGATAAATGCAGGTATGTTGTAAATAAATGCACAGAAAGGATTCCTGCACTTCTAGAACAACATACATTGTTTATATGAGCAGAACAAAAATGGCAAATATGTAAAAAGATTAAACACATGATGAAAATATGCCGACCCAATAGAGTTATAGAACAATATCTTATTATATATATTATTATTATTATTATTATTATTATATGTTATTAACCCGTTAGTGACCGGCCCATCGTGTTTCTATGTCGGTCACTAACGGGCCTTATTCCGATGCCATAGACTTTTTACGTCGCGGCAATAAGTAAACAGAGCAGGGAGCTGTCAAATCTCCCTGCTCTCAGCTGCTAGAGGCAGCTGAGGGCTGGGAGCGTCCCTGCTCTGCCGGGTGAGATTGATATTAGTATCGATCTCACCAGTTTAACCCCTCAGATGTGGTGCTCAATAGCGAGCACCGCATCTGAGTTGTTTTGGAGAGAGGGAGGGAGCTCCCTCTCTCTCCCACCGACACCCGGCGATACGATCGCCGAGTGTCTGTGTCTCTAATGGCAGCTGGGGGCCTAATAAAGGCCCCCAGGTCTGCCTGGAGTGAATGCCTGCTAGATCATGCCGCAGGCATGACCTAGCAGATGCCTGTCCGTGTTAAATGGACAGGCAGTAATACACTGCAATACAAAAGTATTGCAGTGTATTATAAATGTGATCGCAGAATCGCATATTATAGTCCCCTAGTGGGACTAGTAAAAAAGGGAAAAAAAAGTTTAATAAAGTTAATAAAAAAAAATGTGAAAAAAAATGAAAAACCCAGCTTTTCCCCTTACAAACTACTTTACTATTAAAAAAACAAAATAAAGTTAAAAAGTTACACATATTTGGTATCGCCGCGTCCGTAACGACCCCGACTATAAATCCATTACATTATTTAACCCGCACGGTGAACGCCGTAAAAAAAATAATAAAAAACTATGGAAAAATTGCTGTTTTCTGTGAATCCTGACTTTAAAAAAATGTGATAAAAAGTGATCAAAAAGTCGCATCTACTCCAAAATGGTACCAATAAAATCTACAAGCCGTCCCGCAAAAAAAAATCCCTCATACAACCGCATCGGCGAAAAAATAAAAACGTTACGGCTCTTCAAATATGGAGACACAAAAACAAATCATTTTGAAAAAAAAAGCGTTTTTACTGTGTAAAAGTAGTAAAACATACAAAAACTATACAAATTTGGTATCGTTGCAATTGTAACAACCCGCTGAATAAAGTTATTGTGTTATTTATATCACACGGTAAACGGCGTAGATTTAAGACGCGAAAAAGAGTGGCGAAATTTCAGGTTTTTTTCTATTTCCCCCCAAATAAAAGTTAATAAAAGTTAATCAATAAATAATATGTCCCCCAAAATGGTGCTATTAAAAAATACAACTTGTCCCACAAAAAACAAGACCTTATACAGCTATGTCGACGCAAAAATAAAAAGGTTATAGCTCTTGGAATGCGACGATGGAAAAACTTAAAAAATGGCTTGGTCATTAAGGTCTAAAATAGGCTGGTCATTAAGGGGTTAAAGCAGTCCATATAATTGGCAAACAGACTATTGTAATATAATGAATGAACTGAAACTTGCGTGTTCCACGTACTTTAATTCATACTGGCAATTTTTAATTGTTAACACTTCTTTGCTCAATTTATGTTCTATGTTCAAGGCATATGACACCTAATAGAAGGACTTGGGTGCTCGTTTCCAACCACACGTAGTTTAGCACCTGCTGCCCACATGCTGAGAAATATGAAACTACTCCACATTTACTGGAATGGAAACATTACAATGAATGTCCACTGTTTGTGCCTATTGTGATTGTATGATGAATAGCCCTTGTGACATTTGTATGAGCATCTACTGTAAAGATCCTAGGACACTGCCATTCCGACTACATTATTTAGTAAGTAATATATGGAAAATAGATCTTTAGCAATATGCTTGACATCATGTTAAAGGTACCACACTAGAGAAGAAAATATAAATGTATATTTCATAAGTCATAAAAACTGCCGTAACTTTTTTTTTTGTTAACTTAGCAGCAATAGATCACTGTTTCTCTTTTTGAGGTGTAATGAGTCATAACTTAATGTATATAATCTGTAGTATAATGACGTGCGGTGAACACTGTAAAAAATACAAAATGTAAACGCCAGAATCGCTTTTTTTTGGTCACTTCATATCACAGAAAAAATGTAATAAAAAGTGATCAAAAAGTCTCATGTAGCCCAATATGGTACCCATAGAAACTACAGCTCACCCCGCAAAAAATAAGCCCTCAAACCGCTCAATCGACGTAAAAATAAAAAAGGTACGGATCTCAGAATGCGGCGATAAAACACAAATTTTATTTTTAACAATTAGTTTCTTCCTTGTAAGGGTATGTTCACACGGCCTATTTACGGACGTAATTCGGGCATTTTTGCCCCGAATTACGTCTGAAAATAGCGCCTCAATAGCGCTGACAAACATCTGCCCATTGAAAGCAATGGGCAGACGTTTGTCTGTTCACACGAGGCGTATATTTACGCGCCGCTGTCAAATGACGGCGCGTAAATAGACGCCCGCGTCAAAGAAGTGACCTGTCACTTCTTTGGCCGTAATTGGAGCCGTTATTCATTGACTCCAATGAATAGCAGCGCTAATTACGGCCGTAATTGACGCGGCGTTCAAGCGCCTGCACATGCCGGTACGGCTGAAATTACGGGGATGTTTTCAGGCTGAAACATCCCCGTAATTTCAGCCGTAACGGACGCCCCCGTGTGAACATACCCTAAAAGTACTACAACATAAAAAAAAAAAGATATAAATTTGGTATGACAGTAATCATATTGACCGGTAAAATAAAGTTAACATGCATTTTTGCCGTACGGTGAAAGCCGTAAAAATGAAACCCCTCAAAATATTGATGAATCGCTGCTTTTTCCTATTCCACCCCACAAATATTTTTTTCCCAGTACGTTATATGGTACAATAGATGGTGCCGTGAAAAACTACAACTTGTCCCGCAAAACACAAGCCCCATATGACTATAGACGGAAAAATAAAAAAAGGTATGGCTTTTGAAAGGTGGGGAGGAAAAAAATGAAAACGAAAATCAAAAAAATGTCTGTCATGGGAAAAGGTTGTTACACAGGAAAACAATACAAGAAGATTACATTATATAGAAACATTGCAAAGAATGTATAAAAACAACACAAAACAAGCCTAAGAAGCAATAAAACATTCCGAAGGATGAATGTAGATATTGGAAAATACATCCAAAGGATAAGACTAAAGACATTTCCTGCTGACTCTTCTTCGTTCATGCTTCACCTGCTATATGGCTAAAGGGTGCAGACAAAGACAGTGCTTTAGGAACCGGCCAGACAAAAGGAAATGTGCTTAAAACACACAGACGCATTCCCAAAATATTACAATTCCAAAGGACTGATATATATTCACATTCACTGATCTGTCACCTATTTCTTCCTATGGCCCATACTGTTCCTCCATGTGCCTCCGATTTTATACAGAGGTACATAGAGGGGTTCTTCTCTGGGATTATGAAAAAAATTGTGATGTGTTCCATCACACGCTATAATATGCAGGTATTCTCGGTTAGATGTATGGCTTCTAGGTGAGAATACGACGCCTCCTGGAATCACCATATGGTGGCCCATGGATTATTATGGACCTGTGGGGATTCAGTGTGCTCGATGCACACGGCAATGCCACGTTAATTTTCTGTAATAATCACTGATACACTGGCATCTTTTGAGAATGGAGAGACAATATTCTACTTTTATCCTCCTACTACTTCCCAGGAGAAAGTGGGGCAGGTGCAGTATTTTAGACAGCACATATAGATAGCCGAAGGCAGACAAATTGACAGCAGAGGTGTAGTGGCTTATTACTGAAACTGCAAAGAATGAGTAGCCATTGAAGCATGACTGCTTAAGGTTATCTGATAAAAAATCAAGTGATAGAAATAATAATAATTCAATACGATCAATGTCAGAAGAGAAGCTGCATTACATGCCACGAAAAAATAGTTATTAACTGCGCCAGCAACATACAATCACGCCAAATACAGAAAAAGATCAACGCTTAAAGATAAAAATCTAATCTATTGTAGACCAAAATTGATAGAATATATATTAAAACGATCATAAGTGGTATCAGTCGTTGTCGATTGTCCAACATTTACAACACATATGCCGCTACAATCAAACTTGACTTCATTATGACAGCATATACGTAGGGTGACTGTTCACCAAATATATAGAAAGATCATTCAAGCCTCTGATCGTTCCCCGTGGTTTGTAGAATTGCTATGTGTAGGAGCCAACACGACTATCCTGGTAGGATTCGTTTCAGAGACCATTACATTAAGAAACCGGTTAGATGAGAATTTAAACAGCCCAAAGTGACTTCAACAATGAATCCCTGTCATTAGCAAAGAGGCAAAAGAAAGATAACAATCTCTCCGCATTTTATTGTAAACTGAATCTAAGGAAAGCTTTACGCAGGCAGATGTGTCACCAACATTGTCAGACAGTAAAAAAAACTCACAGCACATCAAGGGTCCTTTCTTACTCTCGTTGTCATTAAAGAATGAAGTCATCAAACATAATTTTTTAACATTTGACAAATATCGTTGAGCACTTTAGATCATATGAAGTACTTCCCAGCAAATATATAGCGCAGACTTACCCCTCATGTACACGACCATTGTGCCACTCGGGCCGTTTTTAACTGCATCTGAGTGGCACCTGATAGTCCTCACAAACTCATTCACTTTAGCGGGTGAATCGGGTCCGTGAAAAATGACTTGATTCCAAATATCAGTGTGTAACGTGCCAGTATTAACTATACAACAGTGCTACCAAATCTAATTACCATCTCTACCTAACCAGACAAAGATTTTCACTCCATTTAAAATGCACAGATTCCACACTTTGTACATTGAAACCATTATATATTATAGTATAAAATCCATTATCAAAATCACTGTTTTTGTAAGTCCACATTCACCTTCAGTGTCAGAAAAAAAAATGTCGAATGTGTCTATAGAAATGCATAAAATCCCAATATTAATTAAAAGACATTCTTACCCGGTCCAGAGTTATGATGGGCACGCTTTTAGCTTATTCCCAATATTGCGCAGGAGCAGTGAGTCGTGTGACATGGTGGACAACATGCACCAATTATGTGCAAAGAATCCTGCTCACCCTGTTGACCAGGTAAAACAAATACCTGCTATACATATCTCCTCCTCCCCTGACTCTTAACCAAACTGTGAAGGGTCCACACACAAACGACAAGTTCAAGAGTTGATATGCTGACAAGTACCAGCATTAAGAGAGTAAGGACACATGGAAACTGTGATCAGAATGGAAAAATGCACGAAGAATAGCACAGACTTTTTTTGTTATTGTGGGGAAAAAAAATTCATTTCTCACTGTAGAGAAATATTGTTGTGTGTAATAGTTATCTCAAAGCAACATTCATCTGACTGGGGCCAAAATGTATACTTGTAAACCTATCTTAAAAGTAGAGGACATCTCAAATGACATCCACCTCCATCTGGCTGGGGCCTAAATGTATATATGTAAACCCATCTTAAAGGGAAATTCTGTGTAAACTCCTGTTTGCTAAGATGACCTGAAATGTATGCATGTCACCCATTATTGTGCAAAAGGTGTGGTGGCCACATGCCTCCAGTACCTCTAGACCAGGAGGTTGAGGCAGGAAGATGTCTGCAGATCTCCAATACTGGATTTCCAGGCAGAGATGTATTATGTTTTTTTTGTTTGTAATTTAGTTTTTTTTGTGTGGAGATTTTGTAGAGGATCATGTTCGTACCAGTAGATGATTATGTTCCCGGACATACACAATATGAAATATCCTATGTACGGCCCGAGTGATTGGGCATCTAAATATCGGGTGCCTGGCAATCAGACTGCCAGGGACTTTGGAGAGAAGGCAGAAGGACTTTTCACCACTTCTGTCTTTGTACGCACATAAACTCAATGAGCGCTGTCCATAGAATAGAGGCAGCAGCACCCCTGCCTCTATTGGTCTCGGTGGTCATGTGGCTGGTCACAGGATCGGCTGCATGCCAGTTGTAGGAGGCTGTTGTTGGGTCTAACTGGACCCAGCACAGCCCTAACTGTGACAATAGTGACTATAACAGGGCTGATTTACCCTGTAACTGGGGCTGTGGTGCAACCCCAATTACAGTGGAAAAGTATTGTGTAAATAAAATTATATTAAATAATACATCAGTCAATCATGATCATTGACAACCAATCATTATCATAACGCTAGCCTTGACTAATTACCCTAAAATAGACATATAATATATCAAAATGTACAGTAGACAATGACGATTACAAATAAAAAGTTTATTTTAGGGTAACATTATATTATTACCAGGAAAAAAATGATCTAAAATGTAAAAAAGCATACTTTTTTTTTTTCAAACTTTAAGCCTAAAAATGTGAAAAAGGCTAAATTATGTGCATAAAAGTGAATAGAAAAGAAACCTGCATTGATCACGACAAAAACATTGCAAAAATAACGTCCCTAGCGCTACAAATAAAAACATTATCGCTGTTTAACTAATGCGTGCAAAAAATGGCTAAATGGTACCTGGTCCTGAACCAGTTAGGCCTTATTTACATGAACGTGTTTCACGACCGTGATTTTCACGAGCGTCGCACGGACCTATGTAACTCAAAGGGGCAGTGCAGACTATCCGTGAGTTTCACGCAGTGTGTGTCCGCTGCGTAAAACTCACGACATGTCCTATGCTTGAGCGTTTTTCGCGCACCCTGCACCCATTGATGTCAATGGGTGCGTGAAAACCGCGCACGGCACACAGACGCACTTCCGTGTGCCACGCGTGAGTCGAGCTACAGTTGTTAAATAAATTAAGGGAAAAAAGCACACCACATTCATTGCAGTTTCTAAGCATCAAAACTGCGTGTCATAAGGATGCCATATGCGTGAAAATCACGCAGCCACGCACCAAACACTTATGACACACGGAACTGCAACGAGCGCAAAACGCTGCGTTTTTTGCGCGAGCAAAATGCACACGTTCGTGTGAATCTCGCCTTAAAGTGACATTATGTGCAATGGACTCTGTGGACTATGCAGTTACGTAATTATTATGTGTAGTCCAAACATAAGTCTTCACATTCTAAAAGGTATTGCAGAAATGTACTGTTTACATTATGCACCCTTTAAAGCATCTAAAATGTACCTAATGTAAAGAACGAAGTCCATTTCCCATGCAAAAGTATTCATAATCTCTAAAAAAAAAAAAAAATCAGTGAACTGGTCCAAGTATATTGAACAGAGAATTCAATGAAAATATGTCGTTATAGTCAAGCAAAAACACCTTGGGTGTGAGACGATGGACTTTAATCCCGTCAATGCCTATCAACAAGGAAATGCAAAGATTACTGATACGCCCTTTCAGAATTTCAACAAATGACTGTTGCTTTAGCTGTGAGATACTAGAATTTGCTGAGCTCATCCTACATTGTTTTTGAAGGGATTCTTGTAAAATACTTATTTAAGGTATATTACAAAATATAAATATGCCTATAATATATTATGCAATGACAATTTTCCCATTAAAGTGAAGCTCCAGTTTGAAGCCAATTGCATAAGAAGCAACTCTAGGTAAAAACTTTAACTTAAAGAACTAAAGTGGCTCCGAACCACAGCTTTACTTCAAAGCAGCAAGGGTTGCCAAATACATAGTTATACAAATGGGTACAACTAAGAATATTAAAAGAAAGTCGATTTTCTACAATGTATGTGTCTTGTATATAGTTGCCAAACCAGCGGAGTGACTGGATAAGACAGTGGAAGGACAGTTGAGTTTTCCATTAAATAAGAATCCTTGTCTTCTAGAACATGGGTGAAGTGTCCTGAAATCCACCATAACATCTGGTCAAACATAAAACCATCAATTCTCTCTATCTTCTGATTGTGACCTGACCAGCTAGTAAGAAGAGCCTGTGGCCTTCAACACTCAACTTCCTAAGGCCCCATGCCCACTTCAGATTTTTCCTTCAGGGTGCTATCCATTGTTGTCATGGCTAGCACCCTGAACCCATTCATTTCAAAGGGGCCATGCACACTTCCGTTATTTTAACCGTGCGACCGTTTCGTCGTAAGTAGGGCAGGTCCTACTCTTGCCCGTTTTTGACGGAACAGTCTCGGCCTTCTCATTGAATTTGGTCCGTGAAAACAATGGCCTGCACACGGAAGCCATCTGCGTGCAGCCCGTGTGTGACGGGACCATCTATAACGGCCGTTCAACGGCCGACGGAAGTGTGCATGAGGCCTAAGGCCTTTAACATCCAACAAAATGGGAGGTTATAGCTACATACATATCCTATAGAGGCACTGTCACATGTACATGAAATACAGTCAACCTTCCTATCACACTTGAGAGGTGACTCCATCCAGATTTCATTAGCTTGTCCAAAGTTCAGTTTTATTTGGGTAAACTACAAATTTTGCCTTCAATAGCAATGGACAATAATGTCCCATATCATTACGACGGCATTAGAATGATCATTATTGCATTTTTTATTTTTCTTAAATAACAATTCCTTATGATTCGGGAAGCCCCACAATTAGATCCTGTCTCTTGCCTAGCTCTAAAGCATATCCTTATTTTTTCAAAGAGGTTCCTAGACACAAGTACTCTAGTGATCTATGGAGTTTTACATTTGATGGTCTAGTTCTGTGTTTCCTAACCTGTGGCTCTCCACTTGCTAGGAGTTGTAGTTTTGAATCCGCTAGAGAAACTGGTGTAGTCCTTTCTCTTACTAAAAATAAGCTGACAATTATATTGAGAAGTGGTTGCCCAAAAGCTGAGATAGAGCCCTTTTACACTGGCCAATTATCGGGCAGACGAGCGTTCACAGAACGCTCCTTCCTGATCATTGCCCTGTGTAAACAGGGCAACGATCAGCCGATGAACGAGCAAATGCTGATTCATCGTCTGATTGTATCAGTTTAAATGCGGAAAAGATTATCATTGTCGGCAGCTCATCTCCCTGTGTAAACAGGGAGACGTTCTGCCGACATGATAGAAATGTATAGGGACTAGCGATTGTAGTAACGAGCGCTCGTCCCCATAATAGCTTCTTGTGAAAGGAGCAAACGAGAGTCGATCAATGAGCTATCTCACGTTGGGCTGTGTAAGAGGACCTAAAGCCTTAAATTATAACTAAGGCTACATTCATATGAGCATGACAGATTTACGCACTTAAAAACTGTGCCTTAATCTGTCCGGTGTGTTGCGTTTTTGCATCAGTGTGTTTTGCGTGTGGCATGTGTTTTTCACGCACTTGCAAGCACTTTATTCTCAATGTAATTGATGCGTGAAACACGGACAGCACACGGATGTGCGTCCTTGTGCTGTCCGTGGTTTTCACGCACCATTGACTTCAATGGAAAACGCACTAATATAGGGCATGCAGTGAGTTTCACGCAACGGACACTCGACGCCTGAAAACTCACACGTGTGAATAGCCCTATTGAAATCAATGGGTCCGTGTGCTGTGCGTTGTTTCAACGCACAGCAAGCGAATGAGAATCACACTCGTCTGAATGAGCCCTAAGGCTTCGTTCACATCTGCGCTAGGGCTCCGTTCCGACGTTGCGTCGGAGCTTTCCGTTGGAACGGAGCCCTGACAGAGGCAAACAGAAACCATAGGTTCCCGTTTCATCACCATTTATTTCAATGGTGACGGATCTGGTGCCAATGGTTTCCATTTGTCTCCGTTGTGCAAGGGTTCCGTCGCTTTGACTGAATCAATACCGTAGTCGACTACGCTATTCATTCAGTCAAAACGACGGAACCCTTGCACCAGATTCGTCACCATTGGTGATGGAAACAGAAACCTATGGTTTCCGTTCGTGTCTGTCAGGGCTTAGTTCCGACGGGAACGTCGGAACGGAGCCCTAGTGCAGATGTGAACGAAGCCTAAGTAGAGTTTTATATCTGTTTGCTTATCTGGAAGAGATATTGTGTCAAAGTATATGAAAGGGCTGAGATTTAATTATATTTGTAGGATACATGCTCCTCCAGCAATATAGTTGAAAGTACAAGAACACAAACTTTAACTTAAGTTCAGTTTTGGCATAAACTTCAGTTATTGTTCTAGATAAAAGGTGTTGTTAACCAGATGAGGTTATTTTTATTAACTGGAGCTGTGCCCAGTGCAACCAGACCGCTTCAAAGAGCGGCAAACAATCGAAATCAATATTAAATAAAAACAACCGGGACGCGGGATAGCCATGGAAGAAATGTGTGTAGTCTAGTCAGGAAACGCTGGATCGCGGTTTTCGAAATATCACTCACTGTAATATATTTACATCCTGTATTTGACTATAAATGACTGTGTTGGTGATGTTTCAGAAGATTCTTAAGGCCTTGGACGAATCTGATTGTCACATCTCACTGGGTTTTCCCAAACTATGATTAAATCTTGTACTGAGGCAAAATTTAGTGAAAGGAACCAATACATTAGAAAATCAAAGAATATTAAGTCATTATCTTGTTCTTATTCTGCATCAGCAGATAATACTCACCCTACAACAGCCTATAGCCTAGGTCTGATGTTCCATAGGCAGAAAACAGATAACAATAAATAGTATGGACTATTATTGGATCACTACCGTGTATAATGGTTACACTTCTAATAATAAGTATATACTATGTAAATGTCAATGGCAGCCCCATCGGATGCGTCCCTGTGCCTTACAGCCACAAGACAGCCCAAATTATAGCATTTTTCTTTGCCTTTCTGCCACTGTGTTGCAGTCCCATTTCTCCAGGACCATTTTGGAGACTAGCACATAGTACAATGTATTGGCTGTGGTCTGTGGCAGTATGCAGAAAAAGAAGCTCGCTGCAACCACTAAGCACCTTTCCCCTTGAACTTCCATTTGGGGCATGGCTGAAAGGCAAGTACTGTATGGTAATTCAGCTCCCCACTCAGGTGATTGGCCCAGCAAGATCATGTGATCATCCACAGCACGTAAAGGGATTGTCTGATTTAAAAACTTCTGAGTGAATAGATGGGGTTCCTCATTCAGGACCCTCATCTATTCTCCAGAGTAGAGGGCATTTGGAAACAGAGTTTTTTGCACTGAAGCATCCACCATACTTATGCATTATGTGGACAACCTATGGATTTTAGGGGATTCAGAGTGGCAAGGAAAATGAACACTTGATACTAGGTCCCCCCACAATACAGCAGATTGTTTAAAGAGGCTCTGTCACCAGATTTTGCAACCCCTATCTGCTATTGCAGCAGATAGGCGCTGCAATGTAGATTACAGTAACGTTTTTATTTTTAAAAAACGAGCGTTTTTGGCCAAGTTATGACCATTTTTGTATTTATGCAAATGAGGCTTGCAAAAGTACAACTGGGCGTGTTTACAGTAAAAATACAACTGGGTGTGTATTATGTGTGTACATCGGGGCGTTTTTACTTCTTTTACTAGCTGGACGTTAGGAATGGGAGTGTATGATGCTGACGAATCAGCATCATCCACTTCTGTTCGTTAACACCCAGCTTCTGGCAGTGCAGACACACAGCGTGTTCTCGAGAGATCACGCTGTGACGTCACTCACTTCCTGCCCCAGGTCCTGCATCGTGTCGGCCACATCGGCACCAGAGGCTACAGTTGATTCTGCAGCAGCATCAGCGTTTGCAGGTAAGTAGCTACATCGACTTACCTGCAAATGCCGATGCTGCTGCAGAATCAACTGTAGCCTCTGGTACCGATGTGTCCTCGCTGGTCCGACATGATGCAGGACCTGGGGCAGGAAGTGAGTGACGAAACAGCGTGATCTCTCGAGAACACGGCTGTGTCTGCACTGCCAGAAGCTGGGCGTTGTGAAGAGAAGTGGATGATACTTCTCGTCAGAACGCCCAGCTAGTAAAAGAAGTAAACACACCCAGATGTAACACACATAATACACGCCCACTTGGACTTTTACTGTAAACACGCCCAGTTGTACTTTAGAAAGCCTCATTTACATAAATATAAAAATGGTCATAACTTGGCCAAAAATGCTCGTTTTTTAAAAATGAAAACGTTACTCTTATCTACATTGCAGCGCCGATCTTCTGCAATAGCAGATATGGGTTGCAAAATCTGGTGACAGAGCCTCTTTAAGGTCCAAGCGGCAGGACACACTGTAATAAGTTTATCATCAGGGGACCCTTCTAACAAAAACAGATTGTCCAAAGTGGACAAATCCTTTAAGTTTGTAAAGTTGTCTTGCTTGGCCAAGCAGCCTTCTTTGATCTTTTCGTCTCTACCAAAAAAACTAGTCCCATCATTGCAGTGACAAAAAACTGAAGCTCTTCAGTTGGATTTCTATTGTAAATATGAAAAGGAAAATATTAAATCGTGAGTAATCGTGAAGTAAATAGTATCTGTGATAAGATGCAGATGGAAAGAGAATATGTCACCAGGGGTTTGTGGTGAAGCAGGTGCATTACTATCTCTCCCCCACACAGCACTATAGATTGTGCAAGATCTAGACATGCTGCATTTCATTCCTGCAGAGCATAACTCCCCTCCACCAGGCACTGCTTCTTATGAAGCCAAGATATGTAGTATCATACATTAAATCACCAATCTTTACATATCCTCCCTATGTCTCTTAGGAGCCGACAAAAATCATTAACCCTCTATAAAACCTTATCAGCAGAATATTATACACTGACACACCTAGCTAACACGCCAATGATTTACAGACGTGTCTAGCCTAGTATTTGCATGGACAAAGCTCTGTAATAACTAAAAGGCAAGTGGAAATATACAAGTTGCTAGAAACAGACTATTTGAAAAATACACATGCTACAAAAAAACCTAGGAGAACAAACAAATGGCCAAAGCCGTCTGCTTTGCATGTTATGTATATGAACCTATGACCTCCTAATCATAATCCAAATAAATAATATCTTTCTCATGGGCACTGGGTTTTATTCTGGTAAAGGTAATAAATATTTTAGCATGTGAACCGCTCTCCTTTTTCTTTTTACACATTCACATGAAATAGGCACCTACTGGGATACATGACACCTCCCCATTACGAAGCTTATACGTTTATCCAACCCATGCAAAATGCATGAAACAGAAGTGCTGATGTTGCATCAGCAATATGTGTCACCATCACCTCTGTATCATAAAAGGTGACCTTGCTGGTCTCAAGAACAGTGTGGAGACTCAAAGTGAACCCCTCTGATGGCAGAATCTTTTGCTAGAAAGCTGGTCAAACTCAACACATCCATAAGTTCTGTATTGAAGTTCCCCTTAAATGCTGTTATTTCTACATCTTAAATTGTAAGGGTTTTTTTCTACCATACTAGGATATGCCATCACTATCTGCATGACCCCTGGAACAACCACCCAATGACTAAGGCTACATTCAGACGAACGTAGCCAACCTCGGACGTGAAAAACTGCTGTTTTTCACGTACGAGGCGCACCTGTGCTGCACCCGAGCGGGACGCGTGGTCAGGCATCACCTATAGACTAGAGTCTATGGAGGGATGGGTGAAGCGCAAAAAATAGGACATGTCCTATTTTTTCACGGACCCTTCACGCGCTCCCTTGAAACAACGGTCGTGTGGATGGCCCCATTGAAGTACATGAGTCCGTGTGATAGCAGTTGTTTTAACCGCCGTCACACGGACTACATATACGCTCATCTGAATGAGCCTTAAAGCATTACGTTTTTCTCTTCACAGCATTGCTCTTATTAGGATTTGTTTAGAGAACTGAAAAAAAGTCACAGTTAAGTGAGAAAAGAGAAAAATCTAACAGGGCTGCTCTAATTTGCCTAGCATCCAATAAAGGAAGAGACGCCTCCTTTATTGGATTCAGCGACTGATATAATTGTTATATCTATGCCAAGTAAAAGGTTATCAAGGTTGTATCCTCTCTTTTTAAAAACATTTCCGTCAACAATTCAATATTCTTATTAAAGAGTAGCATCAGAGACTAGCAATTCCACCCTAAAAATCCCCAACATTTTTGTCAAAAATGTCTCCGCACAAATCCAGCTGAATATATTTTAGCACTGAGCCACAAAATCACACTTTACAACTTCTGATACAACCACTAATAAAAGAACTGCATGCGAGGACTTCAACAATCCTAGTCCCATCTTCCTCGTACTGGTTATTAGCGCTTCTACTAAATGTAAGTGACAACATGATTTTCACAAAAGTGTGAAGAACTAGAATCGCTATCTACCGGTTACATCTTCTGTTAGTAAGAATGCCCTTGACGCGGTTTAGTAAACAAAACAAAAACATAACGAATAATAAAAGGTCAGGTTTTTCGTGTTTTTTTACTGGACGTTCCCTTTAAGAGTCTACTTCTATATAAATAGTAGTAAAGAATTTTCTTTGTAAACACAGAATTTGATGACTTTTCACATTATTCATCCCCATTTTTAAAGGTGAATGAAGTGGAAAGGCCTTGCTGAATTTGTCTTTATACAGTTGCCAACAGTTCAAAGCCACCAGATTAATTCAACTCAGTGAGGCAAAACCTTACAACGTTCACCATGAGCGGTTTGGGAAATCTCCGAGATACTAAGTTTAGCAAATTACATTGTATTTAAATAAATTGAAGGTCTGGATTTGTTACTTTTTAAGTCGTGCCATTAACAGTTTGAACATATAATTTTTATTATTGAGTTAATGTTCATATTTCACTAACATTGGGAAGTCAAAGATCGTTCTTCAAAAGCAGCAGGATAGAAAGCTTAGTCATTTTTATCATAGTGGCAAAGGATATCCTATCCCCATACTACAAAGCATCTGGGTGGAACCAGTATCATTTAAAGTGATAAACCAATGACAAATATATTAAAAGCAAAGTTACTTTTTACCGAATACAGGCTATATGGAAATTCTGTAATATAATGCAGGTCCAAAACTGAAGTAGTGTACCAAAGGGGGGGGAGCCATACGATTACTTTTGGTCACCTCATGTACTAAATGATTGCATGTATCTGCTGTAGGCAATTTGACAAGTTCCTAACACTTACACGACTAAATTTAACACTTACACGACTAAATTCATCTTAGCAGTCACTTAAAAGCGGTCTTGTTTACGTTTCCTTGCAAGAATGGGCTTTAGATGTTGAATCTAAGCTATTTTGAGCGTCATAATGGTTAAAATAGCAGGTCAGCTTGATCAGCTGTGGGGTTAAAGTGTATGCTACCAAGAGCATGTGCTATTTATTGACTCTAGATACACTATAGCTGGGAATCCGTGCCTTGCTTACATAGTAACATGAAGTACACGCATAATAACCAGTAGTTCTAACCAGATAAAGCGTGATCCTCAGCTAGTACAACGCCTTCAGGTGTATTTATAACAAACAATTTGGTCAAGGTTGGTCAAAGTACATGATCATTATCATTCTAAGATACAAGCGAGGGTAAATGGACGGCAGCCAAAGCCATCATAAACCAGTAGTGTGCATTCTGAAGGTACTTACAGGGGCTTTGTCCGACTAACCCCCACACAATAGAGAAAATAGGAAAAATAATAGACAGCCCTCGCGTCTTGATGCAGAAAGTATTATAAATTGAATCCAGTTGTGCAACGTTTCGGCTCAGCAGCCTTTCTGGAGTGCGGACAAAAAAATCATTGGGTTAACTAAAGGAGACCTTTACTTTAATCTAAAATCCCATATACACTTAAAATTACTTCACAGCGGGCAGTGGTTGGGTCCGTCCATGGTATTCATGGATCTCAGCATTTCAGCTAACTATTAAAGGTTTTAGGGCTCACCTAAAAATGAGATTCACCATAGAGACCATGGCACTACAACAAGTGTCCAGGGAAGCATACAAGCAAAAGTGCCCTGTACATACTAATACCGTACTAATTTCTTCTTATATAATCAGTGCCTGTATTCTGCTAATGGATCCTGAAGGCAGTAGATCCTCCTTATAAAGAAATAATAACAGTATAGAACGACCATAATAAAATCCATAATATAATATTTAAAGTAGAGCTACTACTTTACTTCGTATAATGCCACTTAGTTATAGAGATGCAATGTTCTATCGGTAAATAGATTTGAGCATGAGCAATAAGGACCTCTGATGAACATCTAAATATTGGTGACAAGTCTTCTGTACACACACATACAACCACAATGAGATCACACAGTCAAACTTTGTTGCTTTAGAAACGGTTATACGGTATTCCGCAAGTAACTCTTCCACATAAAGAACATGGTTTGCCGATCTGGTTTTCTCTATCACCACTAGTAGAATAAAATGATATCTTCCCCTGACAATTTCTTAAAAAATGAAACACGTCGATGGTGCCCTGACATTACGCTATACGTGTACATTTATTTATAAAGCACTCCGTGCCCACCATTGTGTTTCTGAATAGGGTAGACTGAACTAGTATCATCTGCTTCTAAGGTAACCATGCAGGGAGAATGGGGATGGGAGGGAGAAGAAGAGTAGGATCACATAGGTTTTTGGACTAACCACTGTCCAAATGGATGAAGAAGAATCCAATTACTACTCAGCGTTTAATGGACACATGTAACAAAATGGGCACACTCCATATTTGAATATTCTGTGATAACCAAAAGATCTTGTTAAAACAAATATTATCACAAAGAATTATAAAGCAGTAGAGGATGGACAAACCAGTGTTGCGTGTGAACATCTTAGTGGTGAAAAACTGAATAGTTGAAGGTTCTAACCTATGCTGAAACAGGGGATCCACATTAAAAAGGACCTGTCATCACTCTTGACATGTCTATTTTAGTAAATACTTGTATTCCATCATATTATATTAGAAATATTGTCCCATTCCTCTGTTATACCTCCTTGAAATATATGAAAATCTTGACAACTGGCTGTTTCCGTCCCCCCCCCCCTGTCAAAGGGGCGTGTCCCTACACATTCTCACTCTGTGAGCACTGAGTGGACATTGTCAGTCTGTGTAGAGACACACCCCCAACTGGTCCCACCCAGTTGTCAATTTATTCATACATTTCTAGGAGGAATTACAGAGGAATGGCACAATGTAGAGTTCTAAGATAAGATGCTCCAGAATTGCTGTTTCATGGGAAATATAATTTTTTACTAATCAAAAACATGTCAGGAGAGGCTTTAATGAACCCTGAGTGAAGTTACATTTAAAATTGCCTTTACAGTAAAAAAAGAAAAAAACCTGTACTAATTGTCATAATTTTTATTGTATTACCTTTTCTATTACGTCTTTGAAATTCCCATGTTTCAGGCTCATCTTCAGGCTTCCACCTCTCTGAAGAAAGCTCTCCATCACTTCGAAATAACTTTTTGGTTCTCCGAGATAAGGAGGAAAAGTTTAACCAGCACACAGCTGTAGACAGGGAACCTTGAGAGTTTCTCTTGGCCCTAAAACTTCCCGAACGAGCCTCCTTTCTCATGGTTTTTGCATGTGGTGTGCCAATTTACGGGGATAACTGAGGGTAGTATGCCAAGTTTTTTATTTGTGAGTAGTATGCCAAGTTTTTTAATTGTGGTCTTCTTAGGAAAATATCCAAAAGTCTTGAAGACACCATTTGAAGTCCGAATAAAGAAAACATATATTCTGTTACCTACTGCTTTATGTGAAAAATGGTGTCAAACCTTTAGGGAGGCTATGAATAGAAGGCAGCACAGGCTTATCCGACTCTTATGTGAGAGAACCCAGTAGTTTCCGCATTGGCAAACAAGTTGTAACCACAAGGAGAAAACCTATACAAATCCAGCTTGTAAAGATAAAGCATTCGGGACAATATAACTGTTCACGACAATGCAGATTTGTGATTCCGAGTGCTGCAGCGGTAAGGCAGGCTGTGATTTAGCTTGCTGTTTCCAACTTTAGTCAGGTAGGTGCTATATACTGCCAAAGCATGAAGTCAGCCTGAGCAAATAGGAGAGTGTTGTCCCTGTAGTGTGAAGCGAGCTCAGTGATTTCTCCACCGGGAATGACAGCACATAGAACAGACCACTCCCTGGTTAGTCCCATAGCACGAGTGGCACAAGCAGGATTCTCTCCAACATATTCCCTGATCTCGCCCATATGAACATACAAAACCATAAGCTTTGCACCACATTACATCTTCCCTCGAATGTGTATGAAATGCAATTTTGTAACACTATTAAACCCAAGCCTGCGTCACATTGTTTAGTAAGTCCTATGTACACATGTACGCCAATATTGACACTAGTGTTTCACAAAGTCCCGAAAGTAGCTGACTAATACATATTTAGTCTATACCATACAGTTTCACACCTTGCTTATCTGTTTTTAGTAATAAATACGAAAGAAGAACTGCAAAGCGCGCAATAGTGCATGAACCAGTAGTAATATTGGTTTGGTGAAGGTAACGAAATTTGCTCACCTTATGGAGTTATGCTTGGAGCATAACATCCATAGTTGCGTGGAATGAAGGAAAAGATCCTTGATAGCAATGTCAGCTATAGTTCAGGTGCAGCCGGGGATCCAATTCGAGGTCTGTGAACAGGCTCGATGTTTCAGAAACAAATCGGGAATAGATAGAAAAATAGGAATTTCCCTCTGGCGCTTCCTTCGTTGAAATAAATTTATGTCATTCAAGAGAGGTGGTTCAGGCTAAAAAAAGAGCTTTAATCTGGTACAATTCATAGTTCAATACTGTAAATGCAGTTCTAGTAAAAAAAAAAAGTTCAAAGGAAGAAATGGTGCTAGCGAAACGTAGCGAAAAAAATGTGTACATTTTGTGAAAATTTGGTATTTGGGTTGAGATTTCATCTCAGGATGGGGCACTTTTATAGAAAGCACGTCACAAAGTCCCAATGCGGAGTTTAAAGGGAAGGTGTCATGATTTATTATTATTATTATATTGCTTTTAATATAATATTAACAAAAATGTTATTTATTTGTGTTGTCATGTTTTACTTTTTACTGTATTCATACTTTTTTTTCATCTCTGTATGTGTCGATTAACGACACATACAGAGATGCTATACTGCACATATAACCCCATAGAGCAGGGGTCTCAAGCACGCGGCCCGCGGGCCGCATGCGGCCCCTGGGGCTGTCATCTGCGGCCCGCGGGACACAGAGCCGCTAGTATCGGCTCTGCTCCGAGACTCTGGAATTCCCTGACATCGCTGTCCACATATGAACAGCGATGTCTGGGGCTTCCCCAGAGCCAGAGTCCCGAGCAGAGCGCTGGTGTCGGCTCTGCTCCGGGACTCTGTAGAATTCCCTGACATCGCTGTCCAAATATGAACAGCGATGTCTGGGGCTTCCCCAGAGCCGGAGTCCCGGGCAGAGCGCTAGTACAGGCTCTGCTCCGGGACTCTGTGGAATTCCCTGACATCGCTGCCCATATATGGACAGTGTGTCAGGGTCATGCCCAGAGCGGAGCAGAGTGCTGGTGTCGGCTCTGCTCCTGGACTCTGTTGAATTCCCTGACATCGCCGTCCACATATGAACAGCGATGTCTGGGGCTTCCCCAGAGCCGGAGTCCCGAGCAAAGCGCTGGTGTCGGCTCTGCTCCGGGACTCTGTGGAATTCCCTGACATCGCTGCCTATATATGGACAGTGTGTCAGGGTCTTGCCCAGAGCGGAGCAGAGCGCTGGTGTCGGCTCTGCTCCTGGACTCTGTGGAATTCCCTGACATCGCTGTCCACATATGAACAGCAGCGATGTCTGGGGCTTCCCCAGAGCCGGAGTCCCGATCAGAGCGCTGGTGTCGGCTCTGCTCCGGGACTCTGTGGAATTCCCTGACATCGCTGTCCACATATGAACAGCAATGTCTGGGGCTTCCCCAGAGCCGGAGTCCCGAGCAGAGCGCTGGTGTCGGTTCTGCTCCGGGACTCTGTGGAATTCCCTGACATCGCTGCCCATATATGGACAGTGTGTCAGGGTCTTGCCCAGAGAGGAGCAGAGCGCTGGTGTCGGCTCTGCTCCTGGACTCTGTCAGGGTCTTCCCCAGAGCGGAGTCCCGGGCAGAGCGCTATTATCGGCTCAGCTCCGGGACTCTGGGGAAGCCTCTGACATCGCTGTCCATACATCGACAATGATGTCAGGGGCTTCCCCAGAGCATGAGTCCCAGTGATGTCAGGAACACAGCTGGAGTCCCAGGAAGAGCCTACTAGCGCTCTGCCTGGAACTCCAGCTCTGGGCAAGCCCCTGACATCACTGGGGCAGCCTCTACAGAGGGCACTGGGGCAGCCTCTACAGAGGGCACTGGGGCAGCCTCTACAGAGGGCACTGGGGCAGCCTCTACAGAGGGCACTGTGGCAGCCTCTACAGAGGGCACTGTGGCAGCCTCTACAGAGGGCACTGTGGCAGCCCCTACAGAGGGCACTGTGGCAGCATCTACAGAGGGCACTGTGGCGTTATCTACAAGTGGGTGTGTGACAGTATCTGAAGAGGACATTGGCATTATCTAGGGGTGTGGTGCATTATCTACAGAGGGCACTGTGGCCTTATCTACAGAGGGCACTGTGGCCTTATCTACACAGGGCACTGTGGCCTTATCTACAGAGGGCACTGTGGCCTTATCTACAGAGGACACTGTGGCCTTATCTACAGAGGGCACTGTGGCCTTATCTACAGAGGGCACTGTGGCCTTATCTACAGAGGGCACTGTGGCCTTATCTACAGAGGGCACTGTGGCCTTATCTAGGGCACTGCGGCAGCATCCACAGAGGGCCCTGCGGCAGCATCCACAGAGGGCACTGCGGCAGCATCCACAGAGGGCACTGCGGCACTATCTAAAAAGGGGCTGCCCAATCTTGACATGTGTGCTAACTAAGCCGCCGGACTGCATTTAGCGACGCTTAAACTGGAAAGCTGGATTGTTGAAATAAGCACGTGGAGAAATATCTCAAATTTTAAACCTAGCGCTATTATTATAGTAATGTAGTATTATTATTCTAGTAATATAGTGTTATAGTAGTTCAAATAACTAATTGATTAACAATAATTTTGTATTGCATCAAATTTGAAAGTATTGCGGCCCGTCAACTTCCCATTTTTTCTATATGCGGCCCACTTACCCGGCCGAGTTTGAGACCCCTGCCATAGAGAATGCGAACGGGAGCCGTTCCATTCACTATAGCGTACGCCGTCTGTGTGGGAATGGCGCATGCGCCGCTGCACACAGACCAGAACGAAGCTTGTTCGTAGAGCGAAATCCGGCGCCATTTTCATGTGGATCGGAAGCCGCTGCCGGACAGTAAGATGACGACTTCCGGCCGCGGCTTCCGGCCATATGTTCAACAAAGCGAAGGTGCAAGGAAGAGGAGCGTAGGCGGCAAAAACTTTGTTAGACCAGCGGAGGCGGCGGCAGGAGAAGGTAATTTATGTTCGTGTATGTTCATGTGTGATACTGTCTACTAGCCCTGTATCTAATCCTCCTACACTGTGCAGTCGCTCAGAAAATGGCGGCACACAGTGTAGGAGGTTTGAAGACATTCAAACCCCTCCTTCTCCTGGCACTAGCCAGGATAAAGGAGGGGGGATTGTGTGAGGACACTAGAGAGAGTGTGTCCACTCCAAATTTGCAGCATAAATCAATGAGCTTGCTTTACCACAGTGACCATGCTGCAATTTTGGGAACTGCTCCCTCTAGTGGCCAGCACATGTAAATGTTATAAATTAGAATCTAATTTATAATATTTCCTGACTTGTGAAAAAATTAAAACAATGTGTAATCACTTATATACTAATTGTTAACTGAAAAAAAAAAATTCTAGAGACACATTCCCTTAAAAGAGCCCAAATAAAAATGATTGAAATCGAGACAACTAAAAAAGACGATTGATAACAATTATCGCTCCATGTGTATCAATAGATTGATCAGTTCCATCTGATGGAAATATGCACAAATCCATTTAAACAGTTTTATAGTATTATAAACAACAGCAGCAATGAACATAAACAATATTTACAACAGGGATAATAATTCTGATTGTTGCAGAGATCTTGCAATGTATGCCCCTTCAACATCCAATGTCCCAAAATTATAACATATTATAAGACTAGTTGGCCTGGGGGGGAAATGGCCAGTATATAATAGCATGTTTTTTATACCAAAGAAAACATTTTAGAGTCTGTGCACACTAGTGTTATTTATCTATTCATTTATCATCTCTAGGCTGTTCCTTTTTTGTTTTTGAATAAAATGGGCACGTATGATAGGAGAGGTGAAAAGGCTAAAAAAAAAATTGAAGTCCAACAGATTTCCATTCATTTTCATAACAGGACATTATCCCAGATGACAGTGATATTGTTCTGTATGGAATGTTTGCTTTGGCAATTTTATATTTGCTTCTCGCTCATTGTCATCTGTGGTTGTTTTTCCCCACAAGCAAGGTGACAGTGGAGGAGGTATAGCCATAACTTGACATAAGGTACCTGTCATTACAAAAAAATAATATCACAACCACTTCATGTGCTGATGTATATTAGAGGTAGTGCAGAGGGAAATTTTGTGTATAACCTGCACATTTGGTTTTTTTATTCTTATGATGGTTTCTGTAAATCTACAAGCCGGCTGAGTGGGCTCAATAAAAGCAACAAATTTAACAAATTTTGAGTTTTCTTCTAATTTGCCGGCTCTAACATTCACTTTTTTTTGCAAACAGATTTTATAGTACCAGCATGGAAACTCTAAATGCCTAACTGAAGTGTTTCCTTTCTCAAATAGCATAGTAGCAGCTTTAAAGGATCAAAATATCCATTTACGCGTACAGAGCCTCTATATTTTCGGTAAAGGAAAGAAAATTGCCAATGACCACAGTTTTCCTTTGAGATAACCATCACTGCTCTTAAGCTGTTAACTTCCTGGACACAATTGAGTTTGACTAGGCGCACGTGAGATAATGGAGGTTCAAGCGTATGATTTCTCTGAACAGCATTTTATCATTTATACAGAATGAATCTACATGAAGTGTTGAGTACATTTGTTAACCCGTTAGTGACCGCCCCATAGTGTTTTTACGGCGGCCACTAATGGGCTTTATTCTGATGCATAAGCCTTTTCACGGCGTTGAATCAGAATAAATAAACAGAGCAGGGAGCCGTTAAATCTCCCTGCTCTCAGCTGCCAGAGGTAGCTAAGGGCTGGGGGTTTCCCTGCTCGACCAGGTGAGATCGATATTAGTATCGATCTCACCCGTTTAACCCATCAGAAGCGGTGCTCAATAGCGTGCGCCGCAGCTGAGTGGTTTTAGGGAGAGGGAGGGAGCTCCCTCTCATCCCACCGGCACCCGGCAATAAGATCGCCGAGTGTCTGTTTCTCCGATGGCAGCCGGGGCCTAATAAAGGCCCCCAGGTCTGCCTGTAGTGTATGCCTGCTAGGTCATGCCTCTGGCATGACCTAGCATATGCCTGTCCGTTTTACATGGACAGGCATAATACGCTGCAATACAGAAGTATTGCAGTGTATATAAATGCGATCGGATAATCGCATAGTGATGTCCACTAGTGGGACTAGTAAAAAAGTAAATAAAAAAAGTTTAATAAAAAGTGAAAAAAAAATGAAAAACCCACTTTTCCCCCCTTACAAACTGCTTTATTATTAACAAACAAAATAAAGTAAAAAAGTTACACATATTTGGTATCGCCACGTCAGTAACGACCCCAAATATAAACTTATTACATCATTTAACCCGCACGGTAAACGGCGTAAAGAATTAAATTTAAAAAAACATGCAAAATGTTTTCTTTGAATTCAGCCTTAAAAAAATTGTGATAAAAAGTGATCAAAAAGTCGCATCCACTCCTGCAAAACAAAAGCCCTCCTACAATTGCATCAGCAAAAAAATAAAAACGTTACGGCTCTTCAAATATGGAGACACAAAAACAAATCATTTTGAAAAAAAAGTGTTTTTACTGTGTAAAAGTAGTAAAACATACAAAAACAATACAAATTTGGTATCGTTGCAATCGCAACAACCCACTGAATAAAGTCATTGTGTTATTTATACCACACGGTAAACGGTGTAAATTTAGGACGCGAAAAAGTGTGGCGAAAATTGATGTTTTTTTTCTATTCCCCCCCAAAAAAGTTAGTAAAAGTTAATCAATAAATTCTATGTACCCCAGAATGGTGCTATTAAAAATTACAACTTGTCCCGCAAAAAACAAGACCTTATACAGCTATGTCAATGCAAAAATAAAAAAGTTATAGCTCTTTGAATGAGACGATGGAAAAACGTAAAAAATGGCTTGGTCATTAAGGTCTAAAATAGGCTGGTCATTAAGGGGTTAATACATTGCTTCGCTTATTTTGTACTGATCTATTCTATGTGCTTGAAAATTTTTATTCTGTGATGTGCCCTGTTTACATGGCCCACCTTATATAATAGAAACTAAAGGCCCTTTTACACCGGCCGACAGTCGGCCGCTGCAGCGAGTGCCGATCAACGAGACATCGTTGATCAGCGCTTGTTTGCTCCTGTCACACGGAGCTATGGATGGGAACGAGCATTTGTTACTCCGATCGTTCCTCCCCATCCATTATTTACTCGGAGATGTGCTGCCGACAACGATAATCTTTTACTTTTTTAAAACGGTACGACCAGCAGATGATCGAGAATTTGCTCGTTCATCTGCTAATCGCTGCCCTTTTTTCACAGGGCAATTATCGTAACGAGCGTTATATAAACGCTCGTCTGCACGATAATCGCCCAGTGTAATCCAACCTTAACTGTCCCACCGCAAAATAGGGGCTGAGCTAAGCTGTTAGGGATGTGTCTGTCAAAAAGCTTGTTGACTGTTTCCCATAGCAACCAGCAGAACCATGAGGGGAAAGAAGTTTAAAGCTTTTGGTAGAGTAAAGCTGTAAAAATTCCTACAGAGCGGTGCGTATATAACATATATCCAAGATGCCTGGTTAGTCTTCTACTAGCTGGCAATATTAGGGTGAGTACGAATTCCGTTTTACTTATTAACCCCTTAATGACCAGGCCATTTTGCCCGTTAATGAGCAAGGATTATTTTTTGTTTTTTCACGGTCGCATTCCAAGAGTCGTAACTTTTTTTTTATTCCGTCGACATAGCCGTATAAGGGCTATTTTTTTGCGGGACGAGTTGTATTTTGTAATTGTAACATTTTTAGATGCTTATAATATATTGATTAACTTTTATTAACTTTAATTTAGGAGAGAATTGAAAATAAGCAGCTATTCCAGCATTAATTTTCACGTTATAAATTTACGCCGTTTACTATGCAGCGTAAATAAAATTTTAACTTTATTCTATGGGTCGGCACCATTACGGGGATACCAAATATGTAAAGGTTTTATATGTTTTTTCTACGTTTGCACAATAAAAAGCCTTGTTTTTGCATCGCCGCATTCCAAGAGACGTAATTTTTTTATTTTTCCGTCAATGTGGTCATATGTGGGCTTGATTTTTGCTGGCCAATGTGTAGTTTTCATTAGTACTATTTTGGGGTACATAGGACTTATTGATTAACTTTTATTTAATTTTTTATGGGGGGAATGGGAGAAAAGAGAGGATTTTGCCGTTGTTTTTTGCGTTTTTTTTGGACACCGTTCATCCGGTGATTTAATTAATGTGTTCATTTTATTGTTCAAGTTGTTACGATCGCGGGGATATCATATATGCGCATTTGTTATTTGTTTTGACACTTTTACTAAATAAAACCACTTTGTGGGCAAAAAAAGTAGTTTTATTTTATTTTGACTGTAATTTTATTTTTTTTTCACAAACTTTATTTAACTGATTTACATTTTTTTTTTTTTAGTCCCATCAGGGGACTTCACTATGCGATCTGCTGATCGCATATATAATGCTTTGGTATACTTAGTATACCAAAGCATTATTGCCTGTCAGTGTAATGGCCTAACAGGCATTTGCTGAAGGCAGACCTGGGGGTCTTTGTTAGGCCCCCGGCTGCCATGGAAACCCGACGGCGACCCGCGATTTCTCCCTCTGTCAAACACATTAGATGTCGCTGTCACTATTGACAGCAGCATCTAATGGGTTAAACTGCCGGAATCGGAGCGCGCTTCAATTCCGACGGTTGCAGCAGGAGCCAGGCTGTGTATAACAGCTGTGCTCCTGCCGCTGATCGTGTGGGTACAGTGGCAGTACCAGCGCCATCACAGGACGTATATATCCGTCCTGCTGCGCGAACTAGCAGCTGCTGAGGACGGATATATCCGTCCTTCTGCGTTAAGGGCAGTGGCGTAACTGCTCTGCCATTAAGCAAAAGACATGTATCCCCTATCCACAGGACAGGGGATACATGTGTGATCGCTGGCAGCGATAGGGAGAACGGGGGACTGAAAGTCCCCTGAAGTTCTCCATCACAAACCTCGGACATCCGGGGTCTGTGTCGGCAGCTCCGTAGAAATGAATGGAGCGCCGGTCCCGCTTGTGCGCATGCGTGACCAGCGCTCCATTCATTTCTACAGAGCTGCGCAGACGCCGGAAGTCAGAGGTTAGTCATGGAGAACTTCAGGGGGACTTTCGGTCCCCCGTTCTCCCTATCGCTGCCAGCGATCACACATGTATCCCCTCTCCTGTGGATAGGGGATACATGTCTTTTATTAGGACACACTGTAGGTCGCATTTTTTTGGGAGGGGGGATGCTGTATGGCGTTCCCTACAGGGGGGGGAACGCTGTATGGCATTCCCTACAGGGGGGGGACGCTGTATGGCGTTCCCTACAGGGGGGGACGCTGTATGGCGTTCCCTACAGGGGGGGGGACGCTGTATGGCGTTCCCTACAGGGGGGCTGTATTGCGTTCCCTACAGACCCCCCCTGTAGGGAACGCCATACAGACTCCCTGTAGGTAACGCCATACAGTCCCCCCTGTAGATAACGCCAGACAGCCCCCTCTGTAGGGAACGACATACAGCCCCCCCCCATAGATAACGCCATACAGTCCCCCCTCTAGATAACGCCATACAGCCCCCTCTGTAGATAGCGCCATACAGTTCCCCCTGTAGATAGCGCCTTTCAGTCCCCCTGTAGATAGCGCCATACAGTCCCCCCGTAGATAACGGCATACAGCCCCCCCTGTAGGGAACGCCATACAGTCCCCCCCTGTAGGGAACGCCATACAGTCCCCGCGTAGATAACGCCATACAGCCCCCTCTGTAGATATCTACAAAGGGCTGTATGGCGTTATCTACAGGGGGGCTGTATGGCGTTATCTACAATGGGGCTGTATGGCGTTATCTACAGGGGGGCTGTATGGCGTTCTCTACGGGGGGCTGTATGGCGTTGTCTACAGGGGGTCAGTATGGCGTTATCAAAAGGGGGGGGTTGTAAAAAAGGCACTATCTACAAGGGGGGGGGGGTTGTGTGACACCCAGGGGAGGGGGGGCCCCAGTCAAAAGTTTGCTATGGGGCCCAGTCTTTCCTAGTTACGCCCCTGGTTAAGGGGTTAAGTAAACTCTGCAGCTCATATTTACTTAAATGCTTTTTCACCACAAATAAAGTTGCATTTGGGAATATAGCTGAATATGTTTGAATTTCTGAAATATTTTACAAATTATGTATTTAATATTCTCAGTGAACGCATAAGGAAGCAATGAAGTAACTCCGGTGTCAGATTACCCCAGTCCATGAATCAGTCAGGCATAGTGTATGACCTTTGGCCCTTGAAAATATAGTACAATGAATTCGCCAACTGTCATCCTCTAAGTTAATCATTTAGTTGGCTGATCTGCAATGGAAATCGCCCTATGAGGTAATGCAAACAGCAAAAGTAAATAATGCATTTCCAATGACCATGAAGAGCCTGACAAAACAACATGATTAGAAACACAGATATTTGTAGATGCAACTGTGTCAATATTACGTATTCAGTATACAGGAACTCTGCATTATCTCATTATTGATCTGATGAGTCAAGCTGATATTAGTTTATTTCTTGGAGCACATCACCAATTATGTCTATGTTCACTTTTTGATATCTCGACCTACATCTCACATGAGGGGAAATAAAGATTCATTTGTTTGGGTGTAAAACTCTATGATCCTATTGTTGCCCTAACGATAAGTAGTGCAAGGTGTCTGACAGCTGCTTCTCCCCTCACCTTAAAGAGGATCTGTCACCAGATTATCAAATCCCTATCTCCTATTGAAGATGATCGGCACTGCAATGTAGATAACAGCAAAGTTGTTGTTTTTTAAAAAAACGATCATTTTTGCCAAAGTTATGAGCAATTTTATATTTATGCAAATGAGCTTTCAATGGACAACTGGGCATGTTTTCTCGTTTTACCAACTGGGCGTGTATTGTGTTTTTACTAACTGGGCGTTGTGAATAGAAGTGTATGACGCTGACAAATCAGCATCATACACTTCTCATCGTTCCCACCCAGCTTCTTTCACAGCAGACACAGCGGGCGTCACCCACAGATTTCTTCAACCTTGTCGTCGGACAAAGAAGACACATCGGCTCCAGGCATCCAAAAGGTTAATATGCTCGTCTCTAGGGAGTTTGCTATGCTTACTGCACATACCCTGCACTGTACTCTCTGACGCCTGGAGCTGATGTGTCTTCTCTCTTCCAACGCCAAGGTTGAAGGACCTGTGGGTGATGTCATCATTCCCAGCCAGCTTCTTTCACTGCAGACACACAGCGTGACGTCACCCACAGGTCCTTCAACCTTGGCGTCGGAAGAGAGAAGACACATCCACTCCAGGCATCAGAGAGTACAGTTGAATTTGCAGCAGCATCACCATGTGCAGGTAAGCATAGCAAACTCCCTAGAGACGAGCATATTAACCTTTTGGACGCCTGGAGCCGATGTATCTTCTTTGTCCGACGACAAGGTTGAAGGACCTGTGGGTGACGCCACGCTGTGTCTGCTGTGAAAGAAGCTGGGTGGGAACAATGAGAAGTGATACACTTCTATTCACAACGCCCAGTTGGTAAAAACACAATACACGGCCAGTTGGTAAAAACACAATACACGCCCAGTTGGTAAAACGAGAAAACACGCCCAGTTGTCCATTGAAAAGCTCATTTGCATAAATATAAAATTGCTCATAACTTGGGCAAAAATGATCGTTTTTAAAAAAAAAACAACTTTGCTGTTATCTACATTGCAGCGCCCATCACATTCAATAGGAGATAGGGATTTGATAATCTGGTGACAGAGCCTCTTTAAAGAGGCTCTGTCACCAGATTATAAGTGCCCTATCTCCTACATAATCGGATCGGCGCTGTAATGTAGATAACAGTGGTTTTTATTTTGAAAAACGATCAATTTTGAGCAAGTTATGAGCAATTTTAAATTTATGCTACTTACTTTCTTAATAGACAACTGGGCGTGTTTTTACTTTTTACCAACTGGGCGTTGTAAAGAAAAGTGTATGACGCTGACCAATTCGCGTCATACACTTCTCTCCATTCATTTTAAGCAGTACTCGCAACACAGCGTGATCTTGCGAGATCACGCTGTGCAGTCACATACTCCCACATTAACTTTACCGAAATGTCTTGAGTGAATAGACATCGCCTCCAGCCAGGACCCAATGTCTATTCACACTACTGACACTTTGGTAAAGTTTCTGTGAATGACAGCACAGCGTGATCTCGCAAGATCACGCCGTGCTGTGTGAGTAAATCCCCAAGAAACTTTACCGAAGTGTCGGGACTGAATAGACATCGCGTCCTGGCTGGAGGCAATGTCTATTCACTCTCAAGACACTTCGGTAAAGTTAATGTGGAGTATGTGACAGTACAGCGTGATCTCGCGAGATCACGCTGTGTTGCGAGTACTGCTAAAAATGAATGGAGAGTCGAGTATGATGCTGATTGGTCAGCGTCATACACTTCTCTTTACAACCACCCCCAGACGAAGGCATCTTGCCGAAACACGCGTCCGGATGTGACGCCAGACAGTGCTGTCCTTGATATGGGTAAGTTGTTCTAGTGCACTGTGCAGAGATAACATCAGGTATATATATTGTTATACCCACCATTGAACAATGCCATATTAATGTACAAACACATTGATTGATTGATTGATTGATTGATTGATTGATTGATTGATTGATTGCTCTCATTACATATCCATTTATGGTTTCATGCTATATTGGGAGAGTAGGTTCCCTTGGCCATCTGTGGCTTCATATATGCACATATAGTGTGCATGGTGTCATTTATTTTATAGCTCTGCCCCCTTACTTTTGATACAGCGCCATCTTATGTATGTCACTGTTTGGTGTCCATCTGTACTGTGGTAATCATCTCTATGCTTTTAATTTTGTTTGTTGTTTTTTGTTATTCAATAATACATTTATACCTTTTTAATTGATATTTGGTGTGTCAGACTCAAATTTTTAGGTTGTTTGTTTCGTATAGCGGGTTTTACACCGTTACTACCATGTTTATCATGGGCTCATATGCCCCTCCCCTCTACACATCATACACCAATAAGGGTTTATTCTCAATACATTTATTGGGGGATTTTTGGTGTTCTCCATTTAGGTATAGACTTCTCTTTACAACGCCCAGTTGGTAAAAAAGTAAAAACACGCCCAGTTTTCTATTAAGAAAGTAATTAGCATAAATCTAAAATTGTGCATAACTTGCTCAAAATTGATCATTTTTCAAAATAAAAAACACTGTTCTTGTCTACATTACAGCGCCAATCACATTTTGTAGGAGATAGGGCACTTATAATCTGGTGACAGAGCCTCTCTGGTGACAACTGGAGACAACTGGTGACCTATCCACTGTATATCAACTGCACCCCGCACCGATCAGCTGCTCCGATCAGCTGCTCAGAGTATGCAATGTACGGAGCAGGAAGCAGTTGGCTCCGTACATTGCACAGCAGCCATGCTGCCGAACTGCAGCTCTGCTTCTATTCACTTGAATAGGAGCAGAGCTGCAGTATTGCAGCTCGGCCGCTATTCCGTGGCTGGAGCCATCTGCTCCCTGCATGGACGTTCGGTGCCCGGAGGCAGCCAGAGCAGCTGATCGGTGCGGGGTCCGGGTGTCGGACGCCCACCGATCATATACAGATGACCTATCCGGTGGATAGGTCATCAGTTGTCCGGTAGCTGACAACCCCTTCAATGAATAAATGTGCCCTTTAGGCCTCGTGCACACTTCCGACACATTCTTCACGACAATTTGTGACGGATCCGTGTGGCCGTTTTAGCGGCCGTGTGCACTCCTGTGTGCACTCAGTGTTTCTGTTTCCGTGCGCCGAGCATGGTACTGTCCAGGGTGCTGAAAGAGTTAATGGGCTACACTGATCGGCGGTAACTCTTTGAGCACCCTGGACAGTACCATGCACGGCCCTCGGAAAATAAAATGTAAATGTAATAAAAAAAAAAATTCATACTTACTTTCCTCCTGTCCGGCCTCCAGCGATGACGTTTCATCCATGTCGCCGCTGCAGCCAATCACAGGCTGCAGCGGCGGTCACGCACGTCAGGATGACATCAGAAGGCCTCCAGGGGTGACGCTTCATCCCACGTGACCGCCTCTGCAGCCAATCACAGGCTGCAGCAGCCTCTGCAGCCAATCACAGGCTGCCGCGTCATACAGGAAGGTCGGACTGGAGGAAGAAGAGGGACTCGTCACCAAGACAACGACCGGGTACGTATGAACTGATTTTTATTTTATTTTTAATCAGCAGCCTCTTTTCTCTATCAGTGATTGATAGAGACAAGTGGCTGCCGATTAGTGTAATATTTCTGTTATGTTTTTCTGCCCGCCCGGCCGTTGCTAGGCAACGGCTCCGTCACACACGGACGGCACACGAATGCCTTCCGTGTGCCTTCAGTTTTTTTGACGGCCCCATTGACTTGCATGGGCCTCACGGTCACGGAATCTCGGCCCAAAGTAGGACATGCTCTACTTTGGATCGGAACGGAGCAACGGGACCATCAAAAAAACTGAAGTGTGCATGGCCCCATTGAGATGAATGGGTCAATGTGCTAGCCGTCAGAAAAACGGCTAGCACCCTGAAGGAAAAAACTGAAGTGGGCATGGGGCCTAAGCCGAGCATGTTTATGGGGGTGGTCATTTGGCTGACAGCTATTCCATGCCTATGACAAGTTCTGTACATGTACCATGACTAGAGCAGTTTGGACTATTTTCCTTCATATTGCAGATAACAAAACAGCGCTGATGGGCATCGTGATAGCTTCTATGAGTAGTCTCATCACAGAAAAAAAGTTATCATCCTGATGGGGATGTTTTTTTGTTTTATCACTCTGATCAATAAGAGATGGACTGTAAAACTGATACAAGGTTGCAGTAGCAGAGCATACTGTAAAAAAACAAGTGTGAACCTAACCTTAAAATGGCTGTACAAGTCAAGTACTTCACTTTAATCCCATCCGTGGACAAAGTGAAACTCACTATAATGTTCTCCAGTTAGAGAACAATTCTATCTATCTCCACTTATCACAGGTATGATTACCTGGAATTTGCAAATATTGACTTGTTTGTGTTCCTTGTATCAGGCTCTTGATCGCATAAGTCACTTCTAAACCTATGCACTCTATCCAGCCATAGGAGATGGCAACACTTCTACTTATTTGGGTCAATTTCAGAAGTCTTTGAAATCCTTTTAAATGTCATGATCCACCCAGGCATCTGTATAAAATGTGTCTCTGGTCAATATTACAAGTTCCATTGAAAGGGGTATTTATTTATTAATACAGAAGACAGGATGGTTTAGGACACCAAGCCGAGGTTGACATGACCTGGAGGTAAAGAGGATCTGTCACTAGTTTAGTAATGCCCAATCTCTTATCTAATCTAATAGGCGCTGTCACACTGATAATGCTAGTGAAAATTGTGTCCAAAAAAGTTTATTATTTTAAAAGTTATGAGCTTTTTTCTAAATATGCAAATTAAGCTATACTAGACAAGTGGGTGTCAACACCAGCAATTCTCCTGAGGTGGAGCTACCTCACATCCTCTCACTCTGTCCTATCAGCATGAAGCTGCTTCACACAGTGTGAGAGGCTGAGGCTGGAGGGAAGGGGGATCACTTCAAATAGCCATATCTCGGGCTGTGGACCACCTAGAACAGTGCTTCTGGTGGCATATGAAAGATGAGGATGCAGTTCTAGCTGTGAAACAACTGGAGGCATCACCAGTTGAAAACACAGTCGGGAACAGAAGCTGTATATTATATACAGTGGCTCAGTGGTTAGCATTATTGCCTTGCAGTGCTGGGGTCCTGAGGGTCCTGGGTTCAAATCCAACCAAGGACAACATCTGCATGGAGTTTGTATGTACTCCCTGTGTTTGCGTGGGTTTCCTCCGGGTACTCCGGTTTTCTCCCACACCCTAAAAACATACCACTGGGGAATTTAGATTGTGAGCCCCAATGGGGACAGTTACAAAAGAAGACCTCTGTACAGCGCTGCGTAATATGTTGGCGCTATATAAGTAACTGAAATAAATAATAAATATTATCCAGAAAACATTACACCACCCTACACGTCGCGGATTTGACACAGATTTTCAGCGCAGATTTTAGACTTTTCAATGCAAAAGGGTGAGATCTGCGTCAAAATCTGTGACAAATCCGCAACGTGTGAACTCAGCCTTAGTGAAAAGAAAGAGTTACCTCCCATTTGGAAAGCATAGCCAAATTAGCATATTTAGAAAAATGCTCATGACTTTGGAAATAATAAGGGTTTTTGAAAAAAAAATGCACTGTAGTTATCAGCAGCAAAGCTTAGATTAATAAACTGGTGACAGATCTGCTTTAAGAGAACTGAGGGTAGATCCTAAATCAAGTAAAAACCTTTCAACTTTTTTAAGCAATTAAATAAGTTCTGATGTTAAAGAGGCTCTGTCACCAGATTTTGCAACCCCTATCTCCTATTGCAGCAGATCCGCGCTGCAATGTAGATTACAGTAACGTTTTTATTTTTAAAAAACGAGCATTTTTGGCCAAGTTATGACCATTTTTGTATTTATGCAAATGAGGCTTGCAAAAGTCCAAGTGGGTGTGTTTAAAAGTAAAAGTCCAAGTGGGTGTGTTTAAAGTAAAAGTACAACTGGGCGTGTATTATGTGCGTACATCGGGGCGTTTTTACTACTTTTACTAGCTGGGCGTTCTGACGAGAAGTATCATCCACTTCTCTTCAGAACGCCCAGCTTCTGGCAGTGCAGACACACAGCGTGTTCTCGAGAGATCACGCTGTGACGTCACTCACTTCCTGCCCCAGGTCCTGCATCGTGTCGGACGAGCGAGGACACAGCGGCACCAGAGGCTACAGTTGATTCTGCAGCAGCATCAGCGTTTGCAGGTAAGTAGCTACATCGACTTACCTGCAAACGCCGATGCTGCTGCAGAATCAACTGTAGCCTCTGGTGCCGATGTGTCCTCGCTCGTCCGACACGATGCAGGACCTGTGAGTGACGTCACAGCGTGATCTCTCGAGAACACGGCTGTGTCTGCACTGCCAGAAGCTGGGCGTTCTGAAGAGAAGTGGATGATACTTCTCGTCAGAACGCCCAGCTAGTAAAAGTAGTAAAAACGCCCCGATGTACGCACATAATACACGCCCAGTTGGACTTTTACTTTAAACACGCCCACTTGGACTTTTGCAAGCCTCATTTGCATAAATACGAAAATGGTCATAACTTGGCCAAAAATGCTCGTTTTTTTAAAATAAAAACGTTACTGTAATCTACATTGCAGCGCCTATCTGCTGCAATAGCAGATAGGGGTTGCAAAATCTGGTGACAGAGCCTCTTTAAATCTGCATTGTGAAGACCATGAAACCAAGAGAATGTGAGAACAACTTTTGCAGCTGTATAGCGTGGTCCATAACATTTATTCTGTACAAGCCACAATGTACTAGATCATTCAGAGGGTAACCTTGAGCCAAGAGTCTTGTAAAAAGTTTTGTTCCTAGTTCAACATTGTACATCTTTTAATTCAGTTCCATCCGCTCCCTCTAATTTCAGTCTGTATGAGTCAACTGAACCCAGCTGGATGAGCCTCGCCCGTGCTGACAGGATTTACAGCAATTACAGCGTCCATCTTTATATAACTCTTTCACAACAATATTCTAATCTAGTCTGTGCATATTCAATGCTTTAATATTTTATTTAACCAGTTCATGGACCACTACGTAACGCTAAAGCACACAATCTATAAAAGTGTGGTTTATGAAAACACAGGCTAATATTCACTTATATGTATGTGGATGTTTCTGGAGGTTCTCAAAACTGGAGGTGTGTAACATAACGTAGTGATTATAGAGGTAGACCTAGAATCCTATTGAAGAACACTACAGTCTGGCTCACCCCATCCAGAAATGTCTGCTTATGAACAAGAGATTGCATGCAACTGCATAGCCAATGAACATAAGACAGATTTTAGTTTACGGTTACATTAAAAAAACTTTATTCCATCATAGTAATAGATATGCACAGACAACGCAACCTGTTTATATAGAGACGTGATCAGGTAACAAAATAATTGCATACTGCTAGTTGTTTCGATATAGTGAATGTATCGAAATATAGCAATAATAAAAAAGCAAGATTTATAAATGGCCAATACAAATAAGAATGCAGTGCTTTAGATAACTGTTATAACATCATTGTGTCTGCATAACATATGGTTTTATGTTCAAAGGCTCCAAGATGGAGCTTCCAATTCTGCATTAATATATTACTTTCTGTAATCATGTACATAATATTATACATTATTCTATACATTACTATATACTATTGAGTGGAGAAGCATACTGTGATTTAATGATGAAAATACTACATTTACTTTTACTGTGCATCTTTATGGACACATCAAAAACATAAGATACATTCCTACACTTGTCCACAAGGTGGCAGGCTAGTCCACATTTTGACATAGATTGAAGTAGAGAGTCAGGGTGGAAATTGCCAGTTTACCTTCCCTTCCTGAACAGACCATGTTTGTCAGAAGTAATAATATACATGCGGGTTTCAGTTTCGAAATATATAGCTCTTTCAGTATATTAATCATGAAATACAATTAACTTGTGGCTAAATCAGGACTAATTAACCGTAACAATTACAAGCAGCATAGAGGGATATATTTGTCGGCCATTTATGGCATTATCCTGTGGATAGGCCATAAATGTCTAAGATAGGAATACCCCTTGAATTGCGAACAACCAAAAGAAACATACGTCTTTTATGGCATAATATATAATACTATGGCTGTTCATGTAACTGAAATGTATACGTTATATAGAATGATGTTGAGGACGTTCAAATATTAACTTTCTTTTAACATTAAATTCAAGAGAGTTCCCCGAGATATTATCAATAAAGTAAGGCATTAGAAAATACAGTACATCCCTCCACCTCAATTATAATGTCTCAGATAACTCTTTTAAAGGGGTATTCCCATCATAAAAATGTTACAGAAAAGCGTGGTTAATCATAAGAAAGCGGTTTGGTGAACATCCAAAGATTAGAGATCTGCTAGGAACCAAGAGACCAGTAGAGCGCTAAAGGTCTGACGCATATGATACAGCTATTTAGTGAGAGGGATGGATTCGTTTTATCTGATTGACATATTGCTTCTTATTTACAGCTCATGTCTTTTTATCAGGCTATCCCAGGGGACAGGTCAAGGTCTCAAAATTTGACCACTTCTTCAGGTCGGAGAGGCTGGCAATCTTTTGGGGATACAAGATCCTGGGGGTGGTCTCTACTCCAGAAGATGTGGGAGATTGATATAGTGAGGTGGAAGAAGGAATTGGGGACAACTATCCCCGATAAGGCAGTTAAAAGGACGTTATTAGAAGGTCAAGGTGAAATCAATCAGATTTGTAAATCAGAGAAATGGAGGGAGATCCCTTTAAGGATATATATAGGGGAGATCCCTTTAAGGTTATATACAATACATATGTCCCATACAACATACAAGGCTATGTCCAGGATTATAAACAGGAATGTCCTAAATGAAAATCTCATAGGGCGAATGTGATGTGTTGTTCCTAGGAGTGCGATAAGATGAATCTTTCCTTTAAAATTTTCTTTTATTGATTTTTTTTTCACACAAACACTTAGTAAATCACACGGGGATGCCCAAAAACTAACCTAGATCCTTATTTTCCAGATTATATATATATATATATATATATATATATATATATATATATAAAAGAAGAATATTTTAAGAAATTAGTTATCAGAAAACCAGTCAAAGAAGTAATCGAAGATCTAAAGAGATTTGTGAAAACTGAAAAGACTTAGTGTCTGCAGATTCCAGGTATTATATTGTATTTTTTATAAAAGATGGGAGAGCTTCCTAGATAGAATTCTGTCAAAGAACAGGACAATATACTTAAAGAATTTAAAAATATACCTTTAAAGCCCAATGGCCGATGACTTTAAGAGGTTAGTATTGCCGCCCTGTGCGCTGCAGTGAAGTCCGGCCGAAATACCGCACTAAATGGTGGTGCAGTTTTTCGGCCAGACTGTTGGCTCCGGAAAACTGCAAAGAATAAAAAAATCGATACTTACCATGGCGATGCGTCCTTCCGATGTCCTGACGTCATGATGATCTGCAGCCCTGGGATAACGTTTCATCCCATGTGACTGCTGCAGCCTGTGACTGGCTGCAGCGGTCACATGGGATGAAATCTTATCACAGAGGACGGCCTGGATGAAAAAACACAGAATTCTGGGCAAGTATAAGATTTTTATTTTTTCTGAGTTGCTTTTTTTGAGGCGGAATCGCTGCTTTTCAGCCACAAAAAAACGCAACATCTGCTATTTGTTGCGGGTTTTACCTCCCCATTGTATTCAATGGGGAAAACAAATGCATGCTGTGGACTAAAAAAACGCACCGCAGGTCAATTTCTGAGCATTTTTTTCGCTCAGCATTTACGCAACGTATGGATGAGATTTGTTCAAATCTCAACCACTTTGTGTAATGACAGGGTAGGGAGACAGACAGGTGAGCCCTAATCTAAACGCCACTCAGTCCCTGCCTACTTGCAACGACCCGTCCTAAGCGACGGGGTACAACTGGGCGACGGTCCCTACGCTCAGTAAATGCAAGATAGACAAACAGACAAGGGCACACAGAAGTGAGGGAAACGGGGCAGCTGCCCACGGAGACACCGTGAGCAACAAGAGTAGTGAACGAGCCGAGTCAAAGCAGGAGAGAATGAGGTACAAAACGCTGAGCAGGTGAGTGGTCAGAAAGCCAAGGTCAATAACAAGCAGATGATGAGTAGTACAAGCAGCAGCAGCAAGCCAGGAAACAAGCATAGAAGAATCACAGGCAAAGGAGGAACAGGAAAGGCAGGTATAAATAGACAGTGGGCGGGAGCTAGCTCCATCTGGCCAGGCTGTGATAGGCTCTCCCACTCCTAAGCCTGCCATCCTGAGTGGTGGAAGATGGAGTCAGTCTCACAGACATAGGAGCAGGTGCAGACTGATTGCCCACGGGCGTCGACACAGAAGCTGTGTCTGGCAAATCCTTTACACTTTGCTGCTACTGTATTATGTTGTTGATTTTCCGCAACAAAATCCATTTTGGAAAACCTGCAGTGTGAAGTTACGCTAAGGCCGAATGCACACGTTGCGTAATACATGCGGATTTGCCGACATGCAGCAAATCTGCAGCGTAGTACAGTACCAGCAAAGTAAATGAGATTTCAAGTAATCTCATCTACATGATGCAGATTTTTTTTCTGCGAGGAAATTGACCTGCGGTGCTTATTTTATTATCCGCAGCATGTCAATTTATTCTGCGTTTACGCTTGTGAATTGTATCGGACTTTTTAAAGAGAAAAACGCACTAAAATATGCAGCATAAAACCGCACCTATTTCCGCATCAAAATGAACCGCACCTAAAAACGCATCAAAAAACGCACCATCAGCTGTGGTCTTAGCTGCAGAATTCCGTGCGTACACCTGCAGTTTTGGTGCAGATTTAGCGCATCAAATTACACAGCGTGTGCATGTAGCCTAAAGGTGCAGTCACACGCGGCAGATTTTGTTGCATAAATTTTCTGAGTGAAAATCCGTTTCATTTATCTGAATGGAACTTGCAGAAATCCATGCACCTGCTGCAGAAATAACCCCATTCAGATTGACTAAACAGATTTTCAGTCGCAGAAAATGTTTGCAATAAAATCCGCTGCGTATGGCCGGGATCCCACGGGTCGGATACGCTGCGTAAACATCGCGCAATGTGTCCGACCTGCAATTTGCAGTACAATGTGGTGCGTTTTTTCGGACAGATTTTCCGCTGTCGGATGAAAGCCGTTCATATTTACCCCCTCGGTCTTCCCTGCGCATAGTCCGGCCTCCTACGATGACGTTGCAAGTCATGTGACGCTGCGGCCTGTGGTTGGCTGCAGTGGTCACATGGGATGAAACATCATCTCAGGAGGCCAGACTGCAGGAAGAAGGAGGCCGTTCTGGGTCAGTATGATTTTTTGCTTGTTTTCCGTAGTAGTAATTTTTGCGGCGTAATCGCTTTCTGTTGCGGGATTTGCATCCCCATTGAATTCAATGGGGAAAACCCGCAATGGAAAATCAACTAAAACGCAGCATAAAGTGACATGCTGCGGAATTTAATTCCACACCCCAGGTCAATTTATTAATGTTTACACTGCGGTTTTTTTCTACGACTGTGTCATTCATCTAAAGAGATCCATGCACCTGGAACAGATTTCCAGTCGCAGATATTTCTGCAACAAATCCGCCACGGGTCAATTAGGGTAAAAAATATCAGTCTGGATCCATCATATCTATCATGTATCCTGTAAAAACTGAAGCCACGACCCCACTATAAGGCGGCATGCACACTTCTGCCGGCAGTTGTACGGCCGCTAATGACGATTCCGTGAAACATGGGCCGCACACGGATGGCTTCCGTGTGCAGTCCGTTGTTTCACAGACCAAATCAATGAAAAGGCCGAGACTGTTCCGTCAAAAACGGACAGGAGTAGAACCTGTCCTATTTTTGAGGGAACGGCCACACGGTTCCGTTAAAACAACGGAAGTATGCATGGCCCCATTGAAATGAATGTGTCAGGGTGCTATCAGTTAAAACAACGGATAGCACCCTGATGGAAAAAGTGGGCACGAGGCCTTATTCAGACAAGCGTTGTTATAACTTGAAAAGAGAACGATTTTGCATCAGTTTTTTCTGCAATTGCCTTCAGTTTGGCAGTTTTTTCCGTCCAGATGGTATAAGTGTGCCATACGTTTTTTCACATCCATGAAAGAAAACTGAGGAATGATAAAGCATTTTGAGGTATTTCTTGTGCATATTTTTGGCTTCTGACCATGTCTTAGGGCTTATTCAGACGAACGTGATATACGCCTGTGCAACGCGCGTGATTTTCACGCGCCTCGCACGGACCTATATTAGTCTAGGGACCGTGCAGACAGTCCGTGATTTTTACGCAGTGGGTGATTCGTGCAACGGCAGTCAAAAGTATGAATGAAAACAGAAAAGCACCACGTGCTTTTCTGTGTACAAACATAAAAACGGTGTCATAATGATGGCGGCTGTGCGAAAATCACGCAGCCACGCATCATATGGTGATGACACACGGAGCTGTTAAGTGCCTTTTGCGCGTGCAAAACGCCGCATTTTTGCGCGCCGAAAACGCACACGCTTGTGTGAATCCGGCCTTATACTCAGGACCACACTGCTCTGGCTCTACGTTCTGGTCTCACTTCTGAAGTTTTTCCAGGCAACCATCCATGAAAATTAAATGTAAGACCGGATTCAAACGCGGCGTTTTGTGCGCGCAAAAGGTCCATAACAGCTCCGTGTGTCAGCAGCATATGATGCGTGGCTGCGTGATTTTCGTGCAGCCGCCATCATTATGACACTCTGTTTGTATGTTTGTAAACAGAAAAGCACGTGGTGCTTTTCTGTTTTCATTCATAGTTTTTACTGCTGTTGCGCGAATAACGCACGTCACACGGAAGTGCTTCCGTGCGCTGCATGTGATTTTCACGAACCCATTGACTTCAATGGGTGCGTAATCCGCGAAAAACGCACAAATATAGGACATGTCGTGAGTTTTACGCAGCGGCCCCATAGACTAACATAGGTCCGTGCGAGGCGCGTTAAAATCACGCGCGTTGCATGGACGTATTATACGTTCATCTGAATAAGCCCTAAAGGATGACATCCGAGTGGCGTCGCTTTTTCAAGCAGACCCACTGACTTCTATAAGCCATTCCTGCGTGAAAAATGAATAGAGCACGCCGCAATTTTTTTTTATCACAGGCGGATGGTCCGTGAAAAAAAAATGAACGTCTCAGGCTGGATTCACACGAGCTTGTGCGTTTTGCGCTCGCAAAAAAACACGCCGTTTTGAGCGCACAAAAGGCACTTAAAAGCTTTGTGTCATCACCATATGATGCGCGGCTGCATGATTTTCGTGCAGCCGCCATCATTATGACACTCTATTTGTATGTTTGTAAACAGAAAAGCACGTGGTGCTTTTCTGTTTTCAATCATACTTCTTACTGCTGTTGCGCGGATCACGCGCGTCCCACTGATGTGCTTCCGTGTGGTGCGCGTGATTTTCACGCACCCATTGACTTCAATGGGTGCGTGATGCGCGAGAAATGCACAAATATAGGACATGTCGTGAGTTTTACGCAGCGGACACCCGCTGCGCAAAAATCACGGACTGTCTGCACAGTATACTAATATAGGTCCGTGCGAGGCGCGTGAAAATCACGCGCGTTGCACGGACGTATATCACGTTCGTCTGAATAAGCCCTCACTGTTCAGTCCGGGGGCAGTCCGTTCTACACTCGGACAGCAACCAGACATGAAAATCGCTTGTCTGAAATGCTCTAAACGCCATATTTCCATAAATGCCTTTTTCCCCCTATTCTATTTTTTCCTTGTGACATCAATAGGGTGAAAATGCCACAAAAATACCAGGAATAAGCAAAACTTTTCTGAAAACAAAAACACTGAAAGCTCTACAACTAGCATGTGCAATGAAACCAAGTGGGAGTGATAATTCATGAATTACAATTTACTCACAGCCCAACCCTAAAACTTAGTTAAAAGAATAAAAAGCGCATTTTGGGAATGTAAGTTCTAGGGAGTGTACATTAAATGTGCTGTTACTGACATCATAAGCCTAAACAATGAAACCCTTTGTACGGTTGTACCCAGCTAAAATGATCAGTGCTGACGCTCCAGCTCCAACCCTCTGGCGAAAACCAGACTATTATTTTTATTACTACGTCACAAAGATGCCTTGACCAGCGAGGCGAGGAAGAATAGGAGTCCCTCATGCATTTGCTGTAATTCAAGCCTTGGAGATGTCACAAAGGCTCCAGCTCTCTGCACTGCATGTAAGTCATCTGCTTTTCATAAATTACACTTCCAAACACAAAGAAAGGAGCTTAGTAGAACATATTCAAAAAGGCATTCGCTGCTGTTCCAACACACCGGTTCTGAATTATAGATGGTATTATATCAGCTGGTGGCACTCCGAGCGCACATGAACAATTCATGGAGTCACTTCACCCATACAACTATAACAGGTCGTTTTCATTTTTCTCCCATGTCACACAATATAAAAATATATCTTAAGGCCAGGGTTGTTATGAATTCTTATGCGCTATCCCACAAGGTGTACATGCAGGGAAAATCTACCAAAGTATACGCCAACATGCCCAAACATATGCCAAAAGAGTGTTCTTCTAGTATACGTTTGGCCTATTTACAATGGGATACAGTTTTCATCTACGGTATAATTTAATGGCAGACGTTTGCAACTATATAGGCATACAGTTGTATTTGTGTGGAACATATGTTTGGGTTACGGTTGTAAACAGTTGCACCGAACATGATGTGAACCTAGCCTAAGGCCACTTTCACAAGGCAGTATTCTGGTCAAGCAAAAGCCTTGCTCCTTGGCGTCTCATCCTCTGTTGCATCCTAAGAAACAGGGGCCCGGGACAACTGCTTGATTTATCACCCCCAAAACCATCCCTTTTTACAGTATTAACAAGCCATCATTGTGAGGAGAATTTCTTACGCGATTCACAATTTTTTGAAGTTGCAATGTGCTATTGCAACAGTAGTATCACTTGGGCTTTGCTCAAACAGTGCAGTTGTTAAAGAGGTTTTGTATTTCTAAAACAAAAAGAGTTGATCCAAAACAAGAAGTCAGTCCTTTATACCTATAGTGTATGTTCATACTTAGCATATATGATGCAGATTTTTAGCAAATCCAGATGGAAAATCCTCATCGTATTACAGTAGCAGCAAAGGGAATGTGATTTTAACATATCATATCCAGACACTGCAGAAAAATTACCACAGAAAACATGCATAGATTGATCTGCGGTGCGAATCGTCTGCACATTTGTTGCACAATTTCCCCATTGAGTACAAGTCGATTCTACAACAAAGGCCATTGCTCGGGAAAGCATATACTTACCTAACGTTTCATCCCATGTGACTCCTGCAGCCAATCCCAGGCTGCAGGTGGTCACATGTAATGAAATCTCATCATGGGAAGGTGCCTGGACGCAAAGGAGCTGGTAAAAGCAGGGACGCATTGCTATGACAATATCTGGAGAGGTAAGTATAGGTCTTTTTTATTTTTCTAGCAACGCTTTTCCGCAGTGAAAATCCGGCCAATTATCCCCCTTTTTGTCTAAATATTCGGATTGATTTCTCTGCGTGTTCTGAGTCTTTGAGGCTGAAGACTTTTCCACAGCGTACGCGCCCTGTGTGAACATGCCCTTACTCTATTTAGGATCCACCCTTGGTTTCTGCTAAAAAAAATAACTGTATTAAATAGGCTCTGTCGCCAGTTTATAACTGCCCTATCTTCTACCTAATCTAATAGGTGCTTTAACCCCTTCCCCCTGTTGCCACTTTTGACCTTACTGACAGAGCCCAATTTTTCAAATCTGACATGTTTCACTTTATGTGGTAATAACGTCTGAATACTTTTACCTATCCAAGCGATTCTGAGATTCTTTTCTCGTGACACATTGGACTTTAAGATAGTGGTAAAAATTTGGTCGATACATTCAGTATTTAATTGTGAAAAACACCAAAATTTAGTGAAAAATTGCACAAATTTGCATTTTTATCAAGTTAAATGTATCTGCTTGTAAGACAGACAGTTATAACACACAAAATTGTTGCTAATTAACATCCCCCATATGTCTACTTTAGATTGCCATCGTTTTTTGAACATCCTTTTATTTTTCTAGAACGTTACAAGGCTTAGAACTTTAGCAGCAATTTCTCACATTTTCACGAAAATTTCAAAAGCCAATTTTTACAGGGGCCAGTTCAGTTGTGAAGCGGCTTTTAGGGCCTTATATATTAGAAACCTCCAAAAAGTCCTCCCATTTTAAAAACTCCACCCCTCAAAGTATTCAAAACAGCATTTAGAAAGTTTCTTAACCCTTCAGACGTTTCACAGGAATTAAACCAAACTAGGGGTGAAATGTACAAATTTCATTTTTTGTTGATGCAGAAAATCATTTTTAATAAAAAAATTTGTAACACAAAGTTTTACCAGATAAACGCAACTCAATATTTATTGCCCAGGTCTGCAGTTTTAGGAAATATCCCACATGTGGCTCTAGTGCGGTAATGGACTGAAGCACCAGCCTCCGAAGTAAAGGAGCACCTAGTGGATTTTGGACACTCCTTTCTATTAGAATACATTTTAGGCACCATGTCAGCTTTGAAGAGCTCTTGTGGTACTAAAACAGCGGAAACCCCCCAAAAGTGACCCCATTTGGGAAACTACGCCCTCGAGGAATTTATTTAGGGGTATAGTAAGCATTTTGACCGGACAGTTTTTGTTGCAGAAATTTTTGGAAGTAGGCCATGAAAATGAAAATCTACATTCTTTCGAAGAAAATGTAGGTTTAGGAATTTTTTTCTGATTTCCACGAGGACTAAAGGAGAAAAAGCTCCACAATATTTGTAAAGCAATTTCTCCCAAGTAAAACAATACCCCACATGTGGTCATAAACGGCTGTTTGGACACATGACAGGGCTCAGAAGCGCCATTTGACTTTTGGAACTAGGATTTAGCTGGATATGTGTGTGGACGCAATGTTGCTTTTGGTATAATAAAGGGGTTAATGAAGCATTTATGGATGTATGGTACTCTTTGAAGCAATCCTTGATACACAGGCCTGGTTTTTCGGGGCAGGTTTCGCAGTGGTAAATAGTGTCTTTTCTAATTCCCCGTTTTGGAACACACTCTGCACCTTTTTTGTGTCCTTCCCTTCTTTGCAATTTGGGGCACTTCATTTGGGAAATCTTGCCCTGGTATAATAAGTGGACTATCGCTAACAGCAGATGTGCTTTGGCCCTCACCTGCCTGGTTCCCAAATAGAAGTGCCTTGATTACCACCTCTTGAAAGTTAAGGAATGTCCCTGTCCGGCCTGCACATCGGGACAGCACGTAAGCGTTGTACAATGCCACCTGTATAATGTGCACAGCCAGCTTTTTGTACCATGTCTTTGTTTTCCGTAGGGCACTATAAGGCTTCAATACTTGATCAGAGAGATCAACCCCGCCCATGTACTTATTGTAGCCCAGGATGCAATTTGACTTCTGGGTCACTGTGGTGGTACCTCGTTCAGGCACAGGGGTGCTGCCGCTGCCATCAATTGTCGTCAATATAAGGACATCCCTCTTGTCCTTATATTTGACGAACAGCATGTTCTCGCTGCATAGTTCCCTGCTCTCACCCCTTCTGAGGCTTTGGCTAAGCAGTGTTTTAGGGAGGCCTCCCTGATTTTTACGCACAGTACCACATGCTACAGTACTTCTGGCAGAAAGGCACCTAAATAGTGGGATGCTGGTATAGAAGTTATCCACGTAAAGGTGATAACCCTTGTCCAGCAATGGGTGTATTAAATCCCACACTATTTTCCCACTAACTCCCATGTCGGGGGGCATTCTTGGGGTTCAATAATAGAGTTAAAATTGTTGAGCTACAGATTCATCTGGGCCACCATTAAATTAACAAACTCCTCAGAGAAAAGGACCTTGAAAAAGTCAATTTCTGTGAGGCCTTCAGTCTCAAACTGAATTCCTGAGCTGCCTATAAAACCAGGAATTTGAGGCTCATAATTTTCGGGGAGTGGAGTCCACACTGGATCAATCATTGGGGTTGCCTCAGCTGCTCTTCTGGATTGCCTTTGGGGTTGTTCCTCATCACTGGAGGAGGAGGAAGAGGAGGAAACTAAAAGGAGTGGGGCATATTCCTCGTCTCCCTCGCTGGCCGAATCCGTGTCAGAGGCAATGATGGCGTATGCCTCCTTGACTGAATACATCCTTCTGGACGATTGAGACATTTTGATTTATTACACGGGGTTGTGTGGTGTTTTGACACGTGTAATCAACTTTTATTTTTACACAGCGGGGTGTGTGAGTAGTGATTTTACACACGTATAGTAAACAGAAATTAGCAGATAAGAATTTAAAAAAAAAAAGAGAGAAGAGAAGAGAAGAAAAGGACGATCGTCAATTAAAAAAAAAAACTGAACGTCCGTCAGTAACTGACGCTATCTATTACTAAAATAAAACCTGTAGTCTAACTAACATGCTACTGTAAAACTAGGCTCTAAAAATTTACTGGACGAAATTCAGTTAAAAAAAGGGGACTGTTCACATCACCGTTCACTTTCTGTTCCGGGGTTCTGTCGGAGGTTTCCGTCGGGTGAACCCCGCAACGGAAACCTCCGACGGAACCCCGGAACAGAAAGCGAACGGTGATGTGAAGAGGCCCTGACTGACGCTATCTATTACTAAAAAAACTGTAGTCCAACTGAACTACCACTGCAGAAAAAAATTGCTAGATATATCTATCTAGATCTAAAACTAAATTAACGTTTCTAACGCTGGCGTATGCTACCCTAACTCCCTATCTACTAGCTACACCGAACTACTATTATATTATATTTTAAATTTTATAGTGTATTAGAAAAAAAAGCCTGCGCCAGAAAATATGCTGATCAGTAATGTGCGCCACTGATCAGCACACAGTGCAGGACGCACACTATGGAAAGGTGCGGGTGAAAAAAAAGACCTAAAAAAAAACTGCGTCAACAAATTAACACAGATGCTAACTAATCAGCAGTCTGTGGCCGCAGGGTGCACACAGGTAGATGGAAAAAAATGAAAAATTCCTGGACAAAAAGTTGAGCACAAATGCTGTGATGGTGGTCACTGATCAGCGCTCAGCGGTCGCAGGACACACACAGGTAATTGGTGTGGGTGAAAAAAAAACACGGATGCTGATCAGTGATGGTGGTCACTAACCAGTACTTCGTGGCTGCAGGGCGCACACAGGGAGACGGTGCAAATTAAAAAAAAAATCATGCGCCAAAAATTGAGCACAGATGCTGATCAGTGATGGTGTGCACAGGACTCGGACCGGGAGGGGGTGGGGTGAGAAAAGGGGGGTAGATTGGGACAGGGACAAGGACAGGCCCAAGGACAGGTAAAGGGCCCAAAAAATCTGTCTGATCACAAAAAAAAATAATTTGACAGATGGTGATCAGACAGAAGTTGCGAAGTCGCAGTTTTTAGACACTGTAGTGATCGGCACTACAAATCCCAGCAAGACCGCACAGACAGTATCTCAACCGCTCTGCATGCTGCCTCAAACTGGATTGGCGGCGTGCAGAGCGGTCTCGGTGTTCAAAACACCCGCCGGTGCTCTGATTGGTCGGTCATTAATCTTTTTTGGGGGGGGAATAGAAAAAAACCTGACATTTCGCCACTCTTTTTTGCATTCTAAATCTACACCGTTTACCGTGTGGTATAAATAACACAATAACTTTATTCAGCAGGTTGTTACGATTGCAACGATACCAAATTTGTATAGATTTTGTATGTTTTACTACTTTTACACAGTAAAAACGCTTTTTTTCAAAATTATTTGTTTTTGTGTCTCCATATTTGAAGGGCCATAACTTTTTTTATTGTTCCGCTGATGCAGTTGTAGGAGGGCTTTTTTTTGCGGAGCGACTTGTAGTTTTTTATTGGTACCATTTTGGAGTAGATGCGACTTTTTGATCACTTTTTATCACATTTTCTTTTAAGTCAAGGTTCACAGAAAACAGCAATTTTTCCATTGTTTTTTATTTAATTTTTTATGGCGTTCACCGTGCAGGTTAAATAATGTAATAGCTTTATTGTCGGGGTCGTTACGGACGCGGCAATACCGAATATGTGTAACTTTTTAGCTTTATTTTGTTTTTTTAATAGTAAAGCAGTTTGTAAGGGGAAAGTGGGATTTTAATTTTTTTTTCACATTTTTTTAAATTAACTTTAATAAACTTTTAAATTTTTTTTTTACTAGTCCCACTAGCGGACTTTAACATGCGATCGTCCGATTGCATTTATAATACACTGCAATACTTTTGTATTGCAGTGTATTGCTGCCTGTCCGTTTAATACGGACAGGCATCTGCTAGACCATGCCTCTGGCATGACCTAGCAGGCATTCACTACAGGCAGACCTGGGGGCCTTTATTAGGCCCCTGGCTGCCATCGGAGACACAGACACTCCGCGATTTATCGCCGGGGGTCGGTGGGATGAGAGGGAGCTCCTGTTCGAGCAGGGATACCCCCAGCCCTCAGCTACATCTGGCAGCTGAGAGCAGGGAGATTTAATGGCTCCCTGCTCTGTTTATTTATTCTGATGCAGCGCCGTAAAAAGGCTTATGTATCAGAATAAAGTCCATTAGTGGCCGCCGTGAAAAGGCGTATTGGCGGTCACTAACGGGTTAATGCCCAAGTGGGCGTTCTTTTTACTCCTGACCAACTGGCCGTTGTAAAGAGAAGTGTATGACGCTGATCAATCAGTGTCATACACTTCTCTTCATTCATGTCCAGCTTAATCCACAGCACAGCGTGATCTCACGAGACCACACTGTGCTGTCCCTTATGCCCGTAAGGGCAAGCGACAGGAGAATGACACAAAACACATTAATTATCTAAATTAAAGCACCTATTAGATTAGGTAGAAGATAGGGCAGTTATAAACTGGTGACAAAGCCTCTTAAAACTGCGCTGTTCAAACATGGCCTTAAATGTCAATTTATTTTCCCTTATCCAATATCAGCCTGAGTATTTAGACTGAAGGCAAAGAACCACAGGCAGAAATAAATACTAGTCTGAAATCAGAGGGAAATATTTGAAGTCGCAGACAACGCGTTAAGATTGCTGTTGACCCCGTGCTCCTTCACTCGTCAATCAGCTGCAGGCTTCACACCTAGGAAAGTGTGAATGAATTGTTACTATAATTCCCAGCAGATACAAGACACCATCTGCTGTTACTTTTCAACACCTATAATATCTCTATAAAACAATGGTGTATTCAGATTTCCTCCTCTGTTCCAAAACATATTGCAAAACATTTTCCTTCTCTCAACGTTACCATTATTGGCATTATTATTATGCTCAAATAATGGTATTACACCAAAAATAACATTCTTAAATATTATCAAAAATGTCTTACATTTTAAATCTTTTAAGAAATGTAAACAAATTGAAATTCATAGGATATGGCGGCCATAAGTGCTCCTACTGAGGTTCTAACCAAGTTTTTCTAAACTCCTGGATTGAATCGAATTGAATTTCTAGGGATACATTCCTCCCCCATAACACTTAGTAGGCAGGTTTGACATTCAGGAGTCTGGAAAAGCTCAGTGACAACCTCTATGAGAGGCGTTATGAAAGTCTTTGTGTAGTGACTTTGGGAAACAGAAATGTAAACAGTTGTAAACCCCACCAAAAAAAAACAAGTTCACAGAGACTGATAATGAAGCAAGGGCAATGATATGCCTAACCGGTTGTGTCATCTGAACAAGGTAGGAAAAGGTTTCCAGCCTCTGACATTCACTGACAGTAAACAGAGATCTTGAAAATAGTGAGGAAATAAAATACAAACTATTCTAGAAAGTAACCTTTCTTTTAATTGGAAAACTCTATTAATAATAGACTAATGAAGTAATTGGTACAAGAATTAGAGAACAGACTGTCCCTACTTTATATTTAAATGGGTTTACCCAGCAAGTGCTCAGGCCCCTTCATTCATTCGGACCCCCTACAATCACAATTGGTGGCATATCCTAGCGATATGTTATGACATTTTGATATGGATAACCCCTTTAACCTTTTCCCGTACTCTTCACGTACTATTGCGCCGTGTTGGGGAGGTAATGTTCGAAGCGGGCTCACCTACTGAGCCTGCTCCATACGCAGCGGGTGTCAGATGTTTTTTACAGCTGACACCCCGGAATAACAATCAGGAACAGCAATCATGCCCCCTTAACCCGTTAGATGCTGCGTTCTTCTTCTCCTGTTAAGCCGTTTCTCTGGCATGGCTTAAAAGGAGCATCTAAAAATGACAATGCACTACAATGCATTAGTATTGCAGTGTATTGTACCAGCGATCTAACGATCACTGGTTTAAGTCCACCAAAGGGACTAATAAAATGTGTAAAAAAAAAAAAGCTAAATAAAGTTTTTAGTATTGTAAAAAAATACACATTTTTAAAGTAAAAAAACAACTTTTAGAATTTTTCCTATGAAGTAATGTAAAAAATAAAAAAAAATACAAATTGGTATCACTGCGTCCGTAAAAGTCCAAACTATAGCATTATTTAATGTGCACGGTGAATACCGTAAAATTAAAAAAATATAAGATGCCAGAATCGCTGTTTTTTGGTCACTTCATATTTCACACAAAATTTAATAAAAAGTGATCAAAAAGTTTCATGTAGCCCAAAATGGTACCAACAGAAACTACAGCTTGCCTCGCAAAAAAATAAGCCCACATACCGCTCAATCGATGGAAAAATAAAAATTCTATGGCTCTCAGAATGTGGTGACAAAACACAAATTTTATTTTTGAAAAAACGATATAAGTTTGGTATTGCTGTAATCGTATTAACTGGTGTAATATATTTAACATGCCGTTTTTACCATATGGTGAAAGCCGTAAAAATGAAACCCCTCAAAACATTGAGAAATCTTTGTTTTTTTCCTATTCCACCCCAAAAAAAAATTTCCAGCTTCCCAATACATTATATAGCACAACAAATGGTACCGTTAAAAACTACAACTCGTCCCGCAAAAAAACAAGCCCTCATATTGCTAGAATAACGAAAATTTTTAAAAAGTTATAGTTTTTTAAAGGTGGGGAGGAAAAAATCAAAACTGAAATCCCAAAAATAGCTGGGTCCTGAAGGGGTTAAAGCCAAACCCTTTCTATATGCTTTACTATGCATACAGATATCATGGAGGGGCTCTTCCAACCGGGACTCCTCCTGTTAGCCAGGGAGCGGTTTACAGAGCGGTTCCCACCCCGATCACCAATTACAGGGTTATCTATTCATCTAGTAACCAGCATGTAATAATAGTAGTAGCCACTGCAGGGGACATTCAGGGCCATCCAATGTTTCATAAACGGCTGATATCGCTGGGGATTTCAGAAGAAGGACATGGGGCGATCATCTTATTGCCAGGCTGGCTTCATTATAAACAGAAGATGGAAGACCCCTTTAACCAAAAACCATGTTCCATGAATGTGTTTCATTGCCAGGTTTCCTTTCTTTAGCAATGGGAGCTATGACCCACTTGGTACTAAAGGCCCTTTTACAACAGCCGATAAGCGGCCGGTGCAGCGAGCGCCGATCAACGAGACATCGGAGCTATGGATGGGGACGAGCGGTCGTTACCCCGATCGCTCGTCCCCATCCATTAGGCTGGATTCACACGAGCATGTTTGTTCCGTAAAGGACGGAACGTATTTCGGCCGCAAGTCCCGGACCGAACACACTGCAGGGAGCCGGGCTCCTAGCATCATAGTTATGTACGACGCTAGGAGTCCCTGCCTCACTGTGGGACAACTGTCCCGTACTGTAAACATATTTTCAGTACGGGACAGTAGTTCCACGGAGAGGCAGGGACTCCTAGCATTGTACATAACTATGATGCTAGGAGCCCGGCTCCCTGCACTGTGTTCGGTCCGGGACTTGCGGCCGAAATACGTTCCGTCCATTACGGACGTAACGTGCTCGTGTGAATCCAGCCTCATTATCATGTCGGCAGTGCTTCTCCCTGTTTACACACCGAGATGTGCTGCCGACATGATAATATTTTACTTTTTTAAAACGATATGACCAGCAGATGATAAAGCGTTTGCTTGTTTATCTGCTGATCTTTCCCCTGTTTACGCAGGGCAATTATTGACAACAAGTGTTATATTAACACCTGAGGATAGGCCATCAATTTTTAGGAAGTGGAAAAGCCTTTTAAAACTGTATTCTGCGATTTCGGTGGATTTCTGTAAGTGGGATTTATATATAGTAAAATATTGTTACTTAAAACATACAACTTGTCATCCACAACATGAAAATGGGCTATTCTAATGTATTTACCCTTCACTTTAAACGGATGTTTACAGCTGAGAAATCATTGAGGTTATTTCATGGTAAGGCCTTACCTTTATTTTCAACATCTGTCAAAGCTTTACTTAAATCCCACACACAGGCCTATCTGTATGGAAAACTGATTTGTCTTTGTTTTAATAGATACATTTTCCACATGGCCCCCAGACTTTTATACCCTTTGGAAATAGGTAGGTGGATAATGGTATGGAAAAAAATGTTTCCTTTTAGGTAAGGGAAAACATGATGCAGCGGATTTGATGACTAAATATATCCAAATTGAATGATGCTGTGCTAAAAAAGAATAAGATTTTGTGAGAATGTATTCTAGAGCATGATATATTCTGAAAAGGTAATTTTGTAATAAAAAAAAAGACTAACTACCAGGATAAGTTCATATAGGGCGGATACGCTGCGTAAAAGTGCAGAGCATATCCGTCCTTGCGACCGCAGGGAATTCCAGCCGAAAAACCGCACCAAATTGTGGTGCAGTTTTCGGTCGGAATGTCCGCTGCGGAAAACTGTACGTATAAAAAAAAAACACATACTTACCCTCTGACATACTGCAGACTGGCCTACCTGGAATTACATTTTATCCCATGTGACCGCTGCAGCAGTCACATGGGATAAAACGTAATCTAAGGGGGCCGGTCTGGATAAGGAAGCACATAATTCTGGGTAAGTATAGGATTTTTTTTGCGGAGGTATTGCAGTTTTTCCACCGCAAAAAAATGCAACACCTTCTATTTGTTGCGGGTTTTATCTCCCCATTGAATTTAATGGGGAAAACCCGCAACAAAAAGGCAGCGATTCCGCAAATACAATTAACATGCTGCGGATTAAAAAAAAACAAAAAACGCACCACCGGTCAATTTATGAGCGTTTTGTTTCGCTCATTATTTACGCAGCGTCTGGATGAGATTTGTTCAAATCTCAACCACTTTGATGTTACTTTATTATGCTGCAGATTTTCTGCAACAAAATCCGCTGCGGAAAATCTGCAGTATTTACGCTACGTGTGAACTTAAAGCATTGATATTTTCTAAAAGCATGATATCAAAAACAACTGATATAAAAAAAACACCTTCTAGGAATGAAATGATACTTTATGACGGACTTACTTTAGGCAATTGGCAAACAAGAAATTTATTAAAATTTGAATACAAATTACAAATGAATAGTGCTAAAACTTCAGTACAAAAATAAAAATTTGGCTATCACGTTTGTAAATCTCCTCTAATTCTAAATTTTTGTGCTCCCTGTACTCACTGTTACAGTATGGGCTCTACATCGTAGCAACTCATGGCTGCTATTTCTATGGCACATTTATTCCACACCAGATAATGTCCCAGTTATATGTTAATGATCTTTCCCTACACTGGTGTCAGTTGCTAGGTGCACAAAGCCACATGACAACTAAGCTCCTGACAGCGTAGGAATTATTAAACAAAGGGAAGTTGAAAATGATACACCATGTGATCTACCCAAAAAAATAAAAAATCTTTGTACATTTTAATTCTAGATTTTCAAGCCTGATCATAAACACATGCCATATAGAAGCTTCATTCACCTTTTCATCACCGTAGAAGTTTTGGGGCTTGATGCCCAAAGCAAAATTTCACCTTCTGAAATGCTACATTCTAAAAGTTAGTATTTTTTTTATTTCACATCATGCCCAAAAAAAGTCATTCTTTATTTTGCGGGAAACATAGAGCTTTTTTTATTTTTTTTTAATTAAAGCTTACATCAATTAATTTTGTAGGTATATTTTAGGGGAAAATGGTCCCAAAATAGCTGTATCATTAATGGGTTCAGGTACGGTAGTTTGTTCAATTAATAATATTAACCCCCAAAAAATAATCCTTATTAACCCCAAACATGAATCCTTCAAGTCTACCGTGCATAGTGATGCCAAATATGTGCACATTGTGTAATGTATGATATTGCTATAGCGCCCAAAAGAAAGACCCTAGTTTAGTTTTAAATGTGTCTCCCTCCTGCTAAACTCTGTTGTTTGATGATAACCATCCAGGTACAGAATTTATTTTAGTGACGGTGTAGAACTGGTAAAAATTTGTGGCCGAGGGTAATTATTGTATGTTCAAGTTAAGGTACATTCTATGTGACATGAACGCATTAATGTCTGAGCACCTAACGTCCAAGCAAAATGCATTTGTGTGTCTAAAATTAATGCATGTTGTTTTGGGGAGGTGTGCACTTTTTTGGGGAAGGAGGGCTCTTTTATTGTTATACTTTTCCTTTTTTGATTGTTTTATTATTTTTCCTAATTTTATTTATTTAAAAAATGTGTTTACATTTAACAATTTTTTTAATTCATTTATTTAATTTTTACTATGAGGACACAGGTTAGAAGGGAAGACCTATGATGATCAATGTGTCCCCTGTTTTCCCCATATACAGATCACTAATAACAGTGATCTAATGGTGACAGCCAATTAGGTCTCTGTTCTGTATAAAAATACATGTAGAGGAGACGCAGATTGTGTATTTTCTGCATGCCCCTGAGCCCCTCGCACAGGGAATCCCTGTGATGTTATTAATGACGTCATAGGGTTTCCTAGCAACTGCCCAATTGCAGAAGTGGCGGCTTCTGCATTCGGGAACACAGCACTCACTATGAGCGCTGTGTTCAGAGGCATTTAATTATTTCAGTTCCCTGTCACACTCCAGGAACAGGCTGTATGATGAATGGGCTTCTGGCACAGGGACTGTTCCGCGGCCTGTTAACTATCGTGGGGTAAGGGGTTAATATAACATTAAAACATGACTTGAATTTTCATTTACGACACTAGAAATGTGATAATAGCTATCGGAATCATTAATTGGGCACTGACAATGCCATGAGAATAATCTACCGCACAAGGGAACAGTTTTTATAAATCAACAGCTATCTGATATGTATGTACCCGTAGCCAGCTTTAGGGCTCAAGCACATGGCTGTAATAGCCCTCATAGAACTCTATGTACTTATATATCAGACACTGTACTGCAGAGATATTTTTGCTTCCAGGGAAGATTATCTACGTAATACAGTGTTGTATAGAGGCACCATACAGTGGCACACGGAGTGCCTACAGCTCTATGGCACTGCGTAATGGAGCCTAATATTTGCTTCAATCGTTTCTTAACAATAAAGCAAAAAGCAGTAAATGATGACCGTCAACAAAGCAGTTAAAGTCCTTTAATTTGCCTGTAGACTTGCAGCCCAGCAGACATTTGTTTAGGCGATTACAATCATCCATGTCGAAGACACGTCAAGAATAAACATAGCATAATAAATAAAATTGCACGACAGCCATAAGCAAACGTCTCCAGACTTGACATAAGCCTAGAAACGTGGAAGGATAAATCTGGGAATAATCAAGAGAACCTGTTGTTATGTGGTCTGATAATGATTAACCACAAAATAGGCCGGATTAAATCTTTATGACTGTGCTTTAGAGAAACCAAGATAAGGAAAGTATCAATTTGTTAATACATTAGTGCCACATCATTTTTACTCAGAAATCCCACCCAAACTCTTAAGTCCTGGTGTTCTATACAGTAAGCATCTAGGTTGATGCCTAGTCTGGCGCTCATAGAAGGTAACAAGTGCAGGTCGGAAATACGGTGACTTATTGGTTAGCAGCACTATTGCAGAACGGGGGGGGGGGGAGTCTGGTTTTATATCTTGCCAAGAACATCTACAGGTAGTTTGTTCTCTCATATCTGCTTTGGTTCTATCCAAGCACTCAAGTTTTCTTCCTACACGTCAAGTATAAGCACACGTGATAGGTAAAAGTGGGACCGTAAGCCGGACTTGGGACAGGGACTAATGTCAGTGAGTAAAATCGGTCTACAATGTCGAGGAATATGTTGGCAATAGTGTAATGTGACATAAATAATGATTCTAAAAGTGTCACATTGGTGTGATCAACGTCAGACACATGGCTACCATGATAGTATTTACTGTATTGATCAATATGAAGACCATATAAAGGTTAATACTTTCTTCCACTTGGCCTTAGTAACCAGAATGCAGAAAAGGCAGACCATATAATATTCACTTCAGCAACTAAAAAACTATATTATTTCCGATCACTTTCTGAAAAATTCCTTCACTCTGCATGCCATGAATAGACGGAGCAAGATGACTGCCTAAGGGTTTGTTCACACGGCCTATTTTCAGACGTAATTCGGGCATTTTACGCCTCGAATTACGCCTGAAAAACGTCTCTAATACGCCTACAAACATCTGCCCATTGCTTTCAATGGGTTTTACGATGTTCTGTTCCCACGAGGTGTATTTTTACATGTCGCTGTCAAAAGATGGCACGTAAAAAGACGCCCGCATCAAAGAAGTGCATGTCACTTCTTGGGATGTTTTTGGAGCCGTTTTTCATTGACTCCATTGAAAAACAGCTCCAATAACGTCCGTAAAAAAACGCCGCGAAAAACGCGAGTAGTTACAAAAACTTCTGAAAATCGGGAGCTGTTTTCAGGCAAAAACAGCTCTGTAATTTCAGACGTATTTTGCTACTGAGTGTGAACATACCCTAACAATGACAATTCAGTTAATCGCATCACAAAATGTACAGTGCAGTCAATGGGCAATTCACTTTAAAGGACATGGGTGAGTCTAAAATATGTTCAATGAACAACATTCCATTCATAAAAAAGGGGGACAATCTTCAGTGCTTACTGCTCCACCCCGATATTCTTTCGAAGTAGAAGAGATCAACAATGTACAGCAATTTTATTCACGTTTTAAGATGTCTTTTTGTTCGCCTGTCAACTAAAAAAGGCAGAAAAACCTGTCTGTGGAAAAAGAAGACTTTTGTGCATGTAAAGCATTTAAATAGACAGCTCGCACGTTCTGTCAAAAGTGACAGCTTCTGCAAGAGGGAAGCTTATTTGCATATTTTTACTTTGGAGGAGCCTAAAATCTCCCAGCAGTAGTCACATTTGTCTAAGGCTGGCCAAACATTTTAGATAAATGTAGTCGGAATACTCGTTCGGCCGACAACTATTCCTCCCGACTCCCCCATACAAATGAATGCTCGGCATGTGTTCTCAGGAAGAAAGCCACTGCCACACTCCACTGGAAGCAGCTTTGCTAATAAGGAAGAAAAGGATCGGGCATGTTGAAATTCAACATTTGTCGCCGGGGTAGAGTTTGGGCACCGCCATGCACAATAGATGGTCAGCCAGTCTTACCGGCAGGTTCGGCCGACATACATCTAATGTTTATGGCCAGCTTAACACAAAGTAAACATATTATTAAAGGGGTTTTCCAGGATTAGAAAAATGATTTGAATAGCTCTTGCCCCTGTTCTGTGTCTGGTATTTCAGCTTAGATACATTCAAGTAATGGCTGCAATACCAGGCAAAGCCGATACACAAGAGTGACACTGTTTCTGGAGAAAAAAGCAGCCATTTTTCTAATCTCAGACAATACTTCTTCACCTTAACCAGATATTCTAAATTGTGAGCTCGGTGATCAACATTACCTTTTAATTTAGGAAAAGCTTCTACTTGTAGGAGCTTGGGGTGTACACCATAGTAAGGGATGTCAGCAATATTTTATAAAGCTATATATTTCTGGATACCTTAGTCAGAGAGCTTTTAGACTAGACTACCGTATATCATCTGATATCACAAAACCATGAGCAGTGCACCAGTCTAGTACACTAGTGTAGAGCATGCCAGTTGGGGAATATGCTGCAGGCTTAAAACAATGCCAGGCCTGATTATAAAAGTGGCAAAACCAATTGATAAGCAAACCAAGTGTGACTGTAAAGAACCACCCACTTTTGTTTCAATACAGGCCAAAGTGTTGGAAAAAGTGGTGAATGGCCTTCTAAATATGGCATTCCCTCCAAACTCCATATTTCTAAATGCATTTATGCCAAGAAATTGCCAAGCATAAACAAATTGAAAAATCCCCTCCTCTCCGGTTGTCATAGTGCAAATTATAAGTTGGCAGAGAGTGGATAACATATTGACAACCCAACTGTGCATTCCAGTGTAATATGAAAAGAATATATAGAATATATAAAAAGATGTTTACTAAAGTGAGACAAACCATGACTTCTAGGTCGATCTATCCACTTTGAGCGATTGGAGTTCGGAACTGCCGAAATAGATAGAATGTGGTCCTACCGATCAGATTATACTTGAACTGTAACAATACACCACAAAAATGATCAAGAGCTAGACAAGAAATAGAAAAGCCATTAGGTAAATCTCCTGAGAGTTTCCACCAAGTTTGGTTTGTTCTATTAGGCAGCCAAGTTTATGCAGGCCTGGCAGTCTGCCTCGTGGAGGTACCAAATGAAAGAAAACATTCGCTCAAGTAGTCTCATGTGGTTTCTGAAAAGCTTGCATTCACAAGTTACATTACATTCACAATTACTGTAAGAACATTCATGAAATAGACAAGACTCTATTTACAATAATTTCGCCCTAGGCACTGTAAGTGAGAAAAACCGGAATTACAAAAGTGCGTTCACAGACTTTCGCCATCATACATGTCACATGAGCGCCATGGCCCCTTCATTATCATGACGGTGGGATACTTTAGGATTGGTCATGACTGTCTTAGTCCCAGATACCTTTAACCTCGAGGACCCAGGGAATTTTAATGACCTGAAAATGTTACAGTGACAACGTTTTTCAGATCTCCGCCATTAGAGCAGGACTGCGGCTGCGTATCGCACCCATTGCCTTGCTCATGATCACCCAGGCAAGCTGGCAGTGCTCACTGAATATCCAGCAATAGTACGGCGCAGATAATCTCAGAACACTTGCCTGTGATGTTCTATTATGGCACAGGTCTTCAAGGGGTCAAATCATATTCCTTTCCTTTGCATGAAAAAAGGTTCATATATGTTCAAGGCTAAAAGAATGATCCGGCTGTATCATATTTAAATATTAACAAAGTTGACACATATACAAATGGGAAAACAAAAATTTTGCATGTGCAGCTAGACTTCTGTATGCGGGTATTACACTAGATCTTAGATTTAACATTTTTGGAACTCGAAAGTGTATTTCCAGATATTTGCATGAAAACTCTTCAGGATATGTGTATCAGTGTGTATATGCAAATTGTTATCTTGCTTTTAGGTCCTGGGATGCCAGCTATATTAATTTCTATTGAAACCCAAGTAGGGAGAAAAGTTAGCTACTTCCTCTCACTAATGTCAATATCGAACTACACTTCCCAACATTACAGGGGAAGCATTCTTCTGCGGTTATTGACTGCTAACGTGAACTGTGGGAGGGGAAGAAATAATAAAGCTTAAAGATAAAGCTTAAAGGGGTTGTCCAGGCATGAGGCGGTTTTTCATACTGATGACCAGAAGTTATGCAGTGGTCAGTGCCGGAGGCAGAAGGCTCCATTCACTGTATAGCAGCTGAAACAGCTGATTGATGTGGGGTCCTGGTGTCTGACCCCCAACCTATCATATACTGATGACCTATACTGTGGATAGGTCATCAGTATGAAAACCCGCCACGTGCCTGGACAACCCCTTTAAAGGAAGTAGCAGTTAGAAAGCTTCATATCCCAAACAAATGAAGGCAGCAGAAGTGTTCACCTAGCCCTAGCCTTGACCGTCCGTGTGGTAGCAGTTAACAGATCTCCGGTCATAAATTAACTTTTATTCTAATTTGCACAAGTTTTATGTGGCAATAGATGGCTAAACAACTGGTAAGAGGTTATATGAGTTACACCGTATCTGTTTGACCGGCTTTAACTTTGGCAAGATGTTTTTTAAAGAAGCCATGTAGCTAGGGGTTACGGATGGAAGAATGATTGTTAACCAACGTAATATGACAATGTTCCATATAACAAACTCCCACAGGAAAGTGGAAGAAAACTAAACTCCTACATGAATAAACACAGCATGAATAGTAAATAGGGCTTTATGTACAAACTAAAATACAATGAGCCATTTCATAAGATCCCTGATCCAAGACGGGAACGCTTAGGGCCGTGTGTGTTCATATGCCAGACAAAATCTTTAATTTTTTTTACTTATTTGACACAATACTGGCTTATACTGTATTTTAAACTTGCAATAAGTTACCCTATGCTCCAATGTGGTCCCAGAAATTAGATCAGGGACCACAGCTATAAGGATAAGCAACTGTATAGTAGACACAATGGGTATACATATTATACTTATAGGGGTTTTCAAGTTTCTCCATTGTATAATGAAAAGTTCAGCAACTTTCTAATCTATGTTTGTTCAATTTCTAATCATTTTCAAGATTTCTTCTTGCTGTAATTGAATGGAAACCTTTATCGTTTCTATCCAGAAGCCGAAGGCCTGACACAGGCGCACAAAGTTCTCAGCGCTCTCTCTTGTAACAGGGCATTTTTCAGCCTCTGGATGAAGGGCATATGTACCATAGAGGCATCCCATGTGATTCACCCCCATTTTAATGTTAGCAATGCAATAATAGAAAACATTGCAAATTTTACCAGTCATAAAAAAGGAATGAGGGCACTAGGAGCTCATGTTGGCAGGTGGCTCATTGTGTGGTAGCACCTGTAAAGGGCCTAATGTATATGATTTTTATATGTCTTCTATGTACCCGACTTCTCTGGATGTTTCCATCCACTGAGCGGAAGCAGAGATCTTGACTTTTTTTTTTTTACCATGAATAAGCTTTATTTAAATAAAACTGTAGAGACCTCTTAAGGTATGTGTAGGTTAAACAAATATACACATCCACAATTGCAAAATCTTAAATAGTGATCATAAAGGTCAGAAAAGTATTTGGCAAATCAGACCCCCAACAATAATGAATGAAGCGGTCCCAGTCTTAAAGGAAAGATGGCCACACATGTGCAGTCACTTTCTGCTGAAATGAAACCCCCACTGAAATGAATTGTGTATACCCTTCATTTTAAAGCTGGGCATCGGTGCACAGCCACCACTCCAGTACTGGGTCGGATTAGTGGCAGTTTTAGCCACTGAAACCCATAGATCTACATTCTTATTGCCATTTATAAAAACAACCCCATTTAATCCTTGTATGAAATTTTAGCATGTCAAAATACACAATACAAGAGTTACCTGTACAAAATAATTGAAGCAAAAATAAAATTGTGACAGGCTCTGTTCACATTATATCGGTGGTTTGGTAGGAGTATTACAAATACCTTTAACGGAAGCCTCCAATATATGTCACTGTATACCTATACGGTGACATACGTCGCCCAAAGGCTACGATTATAAAAATAAAAAAATTTAAACTTATACCACATAATATAATTTATTATTTTTTTTGTAGGATGCCTCTATATAGGAAAGCACAGCAAACGACGCTTTCCTATACAGTGAAATAAAAAAAAAAGTATGCCGACTCTTTTAGCTTCCGTTTGATAATGGGGCCCTTCAGATACGTTCGATACGCCGAACATACTCTAGATGAGAACCTAAATTGTAATGATTTGGCCGAGATTAAGTCTTGCTAAAACATCAAAACCAAAATGTATGATTCAACTATAGGCGCCTCGCTGCCAAGGTAAACAAAGGAAATCATTGTCACATGTCTAAAGCAGTATAATGTTTCACGAACGCACCATTAACCTGTTCTAAATGTAAATACAGAAACACAAAATACACATAGCAATCTCTTAATCATCTCAAGTATACAGCATCATTCTCATGTATTTAATACCCATCTGAAGTGTGGTTATTTACACTTCCTAAAGCGTAGGTTTACCTTTGCTGCACCTATACTAATATATTAGTGCACTGCATCAACAGCAGTTCCCTAATATACACTTATTAACAGAATTGCTTCACAAGCTATTTGTTAGCTCTGTTCTTCATGCATATGCTTCAAGCACAATGAATACTTTCTAGTAATGCTCCCTAAAAGCCCCATATGTTAATGCAGGTGTAGAACAACTAGAAATAGCCAACTTTAATTCACTAGCCCTTTTAGTAAATTTTGTCCCACCTCTCGGTCCTCACTTGGACGAAATGGAACATTATTTCTATGGTTAAAGACACCTCAGCTCATCCTGGGGCAAATAATATAATCGAATGGGTTGAAAACTAACCAAATTGATCAATGTTTCCCTAGATGGTAAACATGTGGGGAAGGTCTCCCAGTTACCATACAAATAAGAATGCTGTCGGACCCCGCCTAGAATGCGGCAACCTGTAGTCAAAAATATAACGTCTATGGCCATGTATAGCGTATATCATCAGCTAGCCAGATTCTTATGACAGTAGCTGTTTTAGGCTAGAAAATGAATCCGCTAGGCAGTCCAGGACACTATAAATGTATTAATCTATCCATTCACCTAATTAATTAATCTCTTTAGTATCTGGACAACCCCTTATTTCAATGAAGCTGCCCCGGTGATCAGCAGTTATTTCTGGAGCCTTTACTGCTCTGTGCTGGAGCTCATACTGAGTAAATGACCCCCCTATAACGTCCATATGGAAAGGAGTTGTCTAGATGAGACAGCCTCTGTAAAGGTACAATAAATCTAGAATCTGTCTACAATAGGTGTGCGGTTAACGAACAATTATTGTTATATATATAAGTGTAGAAAAATGTCTGCCCCTGTGATCTCTACTTTATCTCAAATATATCCAATTCTGACAAAATAAATATTTACATACACGTGCGATTAGCTGTAATTATAAATGCATTTATTATTGGTTTCTAACCCCTTTAAAAATTACCTGGATAGGCCCGTTTAGAATAGGGCACCACTACAATGCCCTTTGAAAGCAAAGCTTTTGGGCACAGTTGCACCACTGCCTCCAAGGGAGGCAAAGGGAAGTGAGCCTCCCTCCGACAAACTTTTAAGACTGACAAAAACTGGTACTGGTGCCGCATTGCAAAACAACACACAAAATCCTGCATTGCCCCATTCGCAGTTTTGTAAAAGTTACAGCTCTTGGAAAATGTTCCTAAGTCTGCTTCTATGGAAAACGGCATGACAGTTACTATTCATACATGAAGTTCTTAATGCTTTGGTTTTCCTCTATTGACTTCAATAGAGAAAAAAACTTATGTCATGATGCGGTTTTAACAACAAAATCCGACATACCCTGAAAATCACACAGTTTTTGCCTTCATTGTGTAAAATGGGATTTCTAAGAATACCACTCACTACGATGTTTCATCACAGTGGCCAGAACGCAATAAAAAGCTACATGTGATATACGTCCGTGCGACTCGCGTGCTTTTCACGCGGGTCTCACGGACCTATACAAGTCTATGGGGGCATGCAGACAGTCCGTGAGTTTTGCTCAGCGTGAGTGCGCTGAAAAAAACTCACGACATGTTCTAAAATGCTGCGTTTTTCGCGCATCACGCACCCATTGAAGTCAATGGGTGCGTGAAAACCACGAAGGTCGCACGGAAGCACTTCCGTGCGAACTGCGTGATTCACGCAAGAGCTGTCAAACTGAATGTAAACAGAAAAGCACCACGTGCTTTTCTGTTTACAAACATCTGAACGGAGTGTCTTAGAGATGAGCGAACCGAACTTCACCGGGTTCGGCCGAACTCGTTTTGACCGAACCCGGCAGGAGACAGTCACTGTCCAGGGTGCTGAAAGAGTTAAACTGGTTCAGCACCCTGGACAGTGACTTCCGATCCCAATATACGTGAACGTGTAAAAAAAAAAAAGTTCTGACTTAACGATAACTCCCGGCTTCTTCCTCCAGTCTGACCTCCCGGGATGACAATTCAGTCCAAGTGACAGCTGCAGCCAATCACAAGCCAAGCAAGGCTGCAGCGGTCACATGGACTGCCGCGTCATCCAGGGAGGTGGGGCCAGATGTCAAGAGAGGCGCGTCACCAAGGACGCGTCACCAAGGCAACGGCCGGGAAGTTCTCGGTAAGTACGAACCTCTTTTTTTTTAAACAGGTTACTCGATATGGTGATCGGAATTCAGTGTCGAGGGTGCTGAAAGAGTTACTGCCGATCAGTTAACTCTTTCAGCACCCTGGACAGTGACTAACGTCAACTAGCCTCATCTCTATGATGGCGGCTGCGTGAAAATCACGCAGCCGCGCATCATACACTGATGACACACGGAGCTGTCAAGTGCCTTTTGCGCACGCAAAACGCTGCGTTTTTTTGCGTGTGCAAAACGCACACGCTCGTGTAAATCAGGCCTTAGAAATAAGATCATTTACTGTGTATCAAAATATAACACTGATATTCCAAATTATCCACAATCACAGTTAACACGCTATAGGTAAAAATTAAAGAATCTTTTTAGAGGGGGCTTACTTAGATGCTTATGTGTAAACCCCGATTACACAGTTATATTAGACTTTATTTTCTCGTAAGCAAATAAAATTTGAACCAAACTGGTTAGAACCCAAAGAGGTAATATTTGGGATTTTCTTGTCCGTAATATTTAAATGAGCAATATAATATTCAGTCCCCTCCGGGATCCTTACAATATTACAAAAGACATAAAGAGTATAGAGAAATACCTTGTAACGGAGGTCTGCGGATCTCAGATGAGCCAGGCTTTGTCCTTGTGTGCTTTTTCTTCTTTGCTCTCAAGAAGTATAGTCCCCTCACTGGCATTATCCCTGTGTCCCTACATATGCCGAGTTTCCGATGTGTCACTCTACAATTACCCAAATTACCAAAAGCATCCCTAACTGCAGGGATAAAGATTGTACTAACAGGACAAAGCCGCACGTGTGTATTCTCCTTAGGGAGATGGAGGAGGAGAAGATCAAATGAATTTCTCTTTTAAGAAGAATGGGATTCTAAGAGAATAGATTTGCTCTTTAATTCCACAAAGGACCAGTTCTACTCTTACAATCTGGAAATGACCAATAAAGACAAATAACGACAACTGAAATTTAGATTCACAGACAAAAATTCTATTGATGATATGATATCAATAAACTGCTGGTAAGATGCTTCATTTCAACAATCCGTTCCCTCTCTGTGTTGATTGTTCCATTGTGAGAATATCTCCACTCATAGTGATTGAAGCAAATTGGCTCATATTTAATTGCAGATGTAATTTACTGACTCTAACATTATTTTCATTTTTCTCTTCATGAACTGGAACGGCTTGAAATCAAGATAAGTACAGACATGAATCATTTTACTAAGCACATTTTCTAATGAAAAGGATCAGACAGAACGATTGAATATATTAGGATGTTTTTTGTAAAGTTATAAGTGTAGGTTCGCCTTTGGTAAACTAAAGTTATGATGTCGTTGAAAATATGAGAACAGGTGAAGCTCTAGCGTGTGGGGATCAACCATGTCAGCCAAATGAAATACCTCAATTCCCGTCCACAATCGGACTATTCGGGAGGTAGTACCGCCCGGAATAATGGGAGTGTAGAGTACTGAAGTCAAGGGCGGGCAACCCGACGCCAAATGAAAGCGTTTTTTACATGTTTCCCACACCTCCCTCTGAAATCTCATGGGACCCAACAGAGAGGAAGACGGCATCACCAGCGGGTCGCCCCATAACAAGGAGTTTGGGTGAACCGGGGCCATCCATAGCTTCTCTATTTCGGTCCACTTGTTGTATGCCCGTAAGGACACCCAACAAGGTACCCACGGAATTTTGGATGAGGACCAGCGGTCGTTACTCCGATCACTCATCCCCATACATTATTATCATATAGGCAGCGCGTTCTCCCTATGAACACTCGGCTGCATGACAATGTGCCGGTGTAAAACCCCCTTTAGGGTCCTTTTACACAGTCCGATATGGGCCGTGAAAACCAGCACAGATTAAATCCTTTCACAAGGAGTAATGATCGGACATTTAAGGAGATGAGCGATCGTTACTATGATCGTTTGTCCCCATACATTTCCATTATGTTGGTTTACACAGGGAGATATGCTGCAAACTAGAGACCACTTTATTGGAGGCGTAATGGAGCAGATCAGCCAATGAACAAGCGTGTGCTCTTTCATCTGCTGATCATTGGCCTGATCGGGAATGAACGTTCGTAGGAACGCTCGTTTGCCGGATGGTCCGTGTAAAAGGGCCTTTACATTTGGTCTGATTGTAGAAGGTTTTTGGATACAAATTGTCTACAATGTCTGTGATGTCTATATAGTTTATATTCCCTGAATGTAAAGTGCTGTCAAATATGTTGACAAAATATTTCTAATAACATAGGAAGCCAGTCCGTCAGTAGACATAAGATGCTACATAAACAACAGCCTGTATTCTGCTGAACTTCATTTCGGTCAGAGGCATCATAATGCATGCACATTGCAGACAGTATAAATGATTCATGGCATGCTTGCCTACTCTCTCAGATTGCATGTGAGATTCAGAAATAGAAGGTATCTCCCGGCAGAGCAATCAAGTCTTCCTCAAGTATGGCCCATAGCCACCACTTAGGGGAGCATGCAGCAAATGCATTTATATTACTCCTATTGACTTCACTGTATAAATACGTGCCAGGAAAGCTCCCCCTTGTGGTAGCAGCAGACTGCCCACATTGTATTATTTAATTTTATGGCTGTGTGAAGGAGTGCACTCGACTAGCAATGTTTACGGGGTGCATTCTGATGCCACGGTTTATAGGTGCGAGCAATCTGTTGCACTGTTACTGGGGTCGCTTTGATGGAGCTATTGATGGGGGCACTTTGGCTGTAATTATGAGGATGTGTCCTATACTATAAAATTCTGCAGCAGGCAAATGACGCCAAGTCTGTCTGAAAGTGATAATCAAAGTAGGAAAGTATGATTTTTGTCGAATAAAAGTAAATACGCCAAATAGGTAATTCACCCATGTGACACAACTCTGCAGAAGTGTTCTACAAAATGTTGTGAAACTACAACTCCCAGCATGCATTGTGTCAGGGCATGCTGGAAAGCAGACCACTGTATTTTGATTTGTTTTTTTAAAAAAACAATACAGAACATCTGATATGTTCCAGATAATACTACTTTACGGTCTTAAGCATCCAAGAGGTTAATGTCGTATTGACACAAATGCTGTGCAGTAGTCCATTGGCAGTGTTAGTGGTGCCCCCTCAATATAGGTAATGTTACTATGGCAACAGAGCCACGCTGTCTGAGCTTTGGAATGGTTTAAATTAGGAGGCATACCAATGAGAAGCATTCTGTAGCAATATTCCGAGGAGCCGAGCTGCAAAAGTCAACTCATTTGCTTTACAATGAAATATATTCCTTGCTTGGTCAGAAAGAATGGATTTTTACCAATGTTTTTTTTATGATGGGAATTTAATGGTGAGCATTACATAATATCATTGCTATTCCTAGTTCACTTTATAGCTCAGTATCATGTGTAATTTAAAATATAGTAAAAGGAAAATATCTAATAAATAACCTATTTTAGCTTCGCAATTTCCTTCTGGAGGATTTAGTCATGGTTTTCTTAAAAACTAAGTCCTCTGCCAAAACATCCATATATAACAATGGTAAGTGTGGTTTTATTGCCATTTCTTAGTTAGAATGTGTTATAAGCATCAGGAGTCGGGACACCATTAAAATAGTGGAAAGAAGTGGAAACTGACTCAAGTGACCTAAAAGCTGTAAAATCAGGTCTACATCATGAATGGATCTATCAACCAACTTTTAACTGTATTTATTGTAGCGTGACTGCTGCATGACACTGACCAACTCTGCAAAAGTTATAGTGAGTTGTAACTTATGTTACGTATGGAACTTATTCTATGCCTATGAGCTTATTAAAATCATTGCACAACTTCACATGCCATGTATCGTTCCATATGTGAAGTAGCCGGGTAGCCCGGAACAAACATTCAATGATTTTGTCTTTAACAAGTAGCTAAATAATGTGGTATTTTCTACGTTCACTGGTGACTATGGCGGAGATGGCAAAATGGCTCTCCATTACAATCACTTTGATAACTTTCTACATGTACTACATTATGCATTTTTACGTAGTATAGTATATAAAATCCCCTGTGGTCTAGAGTGCTTTAAAGGTTAATATCCCTGGAAGTCTGGTATAGTGAAGGGGTTGATGGTAATAACCATGGCGCTCTAGGGTGATTAGGGGTTAATATTCTTAAAGGTCTAGGTTGGGTTAAATGTCAATACCTAATTTTCTTGCTCTTTTAGAATGTTAAAAGGGTTAATGGTATTATCCCAGTAGTCTAGGATAGTCAAAGACTGATAGATAGATAGATAGATAGATAGATAGATAGATAGATAGATAGATAGATAGATAGATAGATAGATAGATAGATAGATAGATAGATGATTAGATACACGATAGATAGATAGATAGATGATTAGATACACGATAGATAGATAGATAGATAGATAGATAGATAGATAGATAGATAGATAGATAGATAGATGATTAGATACACGATAGATAGATAGATAGATAGATAGATAGATAGATAGATAGATAGATAGATAGATAGATAGATAGATAGATAGATAGATGATTAGATACACGATAGATAGATAGATAGATAGATGATTAGATAGATAGATAGATAGATAGATGATTAGATACACGATAGATAGATAGATAGATAGATAGATTAGATAGATAGATGATTAGATACACGATAGATAGATAGATAGATAGATAGATAGATAGATAGATAGATAGATAGATAGATAGGTGAAATTCCTGTTGTATGCAGATGACCTTCTGTTACTATCACCAACCGAGAAAGGTCTCCAAGACAACCTGCAAATCCTAGAAAAATTCAGCTCCACGTGGGCACTACCCATCAATGCAAAGAAAACCAACATCATGGTGTTCCAGAAGAGAAACTCAAAATCCCCCAGGCACCCGACCTTCACACTAAATAACGCCACACTCACAGCGACCGACAGGTACACTTACCTGGGCCTAGAAATCAACCAATCAGGAAGCTTTAAACAAGCCATAGAGATACTGAAAGACAAGGCGTGCAAAACCTTCTATGCTATCAGAAGAAAACTCTATCACCTCAAACCACCAGTGACGGTCTGGCTGAAAATCTTCGACTCCATCATCTCCCCAATCCTCCTGTATGCCAGTGAAGTCTGGGGTCCGGACACATACCCAGACTGGTCAAGATGGGATTCCAGCCCAACAGAAATCTTCCACCTAGAATTCTGCAAACACCTTCTCCAAGTCCATCGGAGCACCACAAATAGTGCCTGTCGGGCAGAACTGGGCAGATTCCCACTACACCTCACAATCCAGAAGAGGGCGCTATCATTCTGGGCCCATCTACACAGCAGCAGGCAAAGTTCCTATCACCATAAAGCCCTGCTACACCAAGGGGTCCCAGGTAAACCAGGCCCCGCAGAACATCTCACCCTGACCCGGCCTGAAGAAAATGTCACTCAGCGCGGCCTCACAAAAGCCGAAATCAAGAAGACAATAAACGAGAACCAAGAGGAGTATATCAGTGACTGGAGGAACGACATAAAGACATCCCAGAAACTGACAATATACCGAAGTCTACAGCGGGAATATAAACTGGCGCCATATCTGGAGAAACTGCCAAACCCCAGAGACAGACAGATCCTGAGCCGCTACAGACTGAGCGCCCACAACCTGCTCATCGAATCCGGGCGCCACAGACAGACCTACAAGCCCAGGGAGAGCCGACTGTGCCAACAGTGCGACCAGGAGGCCGTGGAGGATGAGGCCCACTTCCTGCTACACTGCTCCAAATACTCAGCAGTGAGGGACACTCACTTCAGGAAACTCTCAGATCTCTTACCGGACTTCAGCTCCATGGAAGAGGAAGAGAAACTCTACATCCTGCTGGGTGAAGAGGAAACCACAGTGGGCACAGCGGCACAATATGTCACTGCATGCCATAGACTGAGAGAGACATGATATGCCATGGACTTGTATAACCCCGACCGTAAATGTGTCCCTATCCCCCAAGCCCTCAGTCCCTACCCCTCATTCCCTTACTTCTTACTTGCTTTGGCAATGCTAATATGTATTTGGTCCTGCCAATAAAGCTTCTTTGAATTTGAATTTGAATTGATAGATAGATGATTAGATACACGATAGATAGATAGATAGATAGATAGATAGATAGATAGATAGATAGATAGATAGATAGATAGATAGATAGATAGATAGATAGATAGATAGATAGATAGATGATTAGATACACGATAGATAGATAGATAGATAGATAGATAGATAGATAGATAGATAGATAGATAGATAGATAGATAGATAGATAGATAGATAGATAGATGATTAGATACACAGATAGATAGATAGATAGATAGATAGATAGATAGATAGATAGATACACGATAGATAGATAGATAGATAGATAGATAGATAGATAGATAGATGATTAGATACACGATAGATAGATAGATAGATAGATAGATAGATAGATAGATAGATAGATAGATAGATAGATAGATAGATAGATAGATAGATAGATAGATAGATAGATAGATAGATAGATAGATAGAATATTTCCAGATCACATAGCAGTAGATAATTGCCGACCATAGAAGAAGATATTAAACACTCCTTATGTAGTCCTGACAGATAGAACTGAATAATATGGGTGGAGATGACATCTTATGTAACCGGACAGACCAGCTGCTGAACTTTATGTTATATTGTTCTTGCTGCCTACATATATTTAACACCTGTGCTTAGAGGGAGGATCCTAAAGATAAGGCAGATTATAGCTGAGACCTGTTCTGTCACTGCCAGCCATACAATCACAACAATCGCCTTTTGTTTGCTAAGAGGACGTGTGTACTACGACATAACATATATTCATTACAGGCAAAGATTATAAAATCCCAAACAGAGCCTCGTATACATACAGCCAATCAGAAGCCAAACATAGCTATCTCTTCCTATGCCATTGTCTACAGTCAGAGGTCAGCACTGAAAATGTCATCAGGTAGAAACCATCTATGATTTATCTCCTACATCAGGCCAGATGTCACGGGACAAGACCAGGAATACTGAAGTATTTCATTGAACCCTATACACTTGTTTGTCATGGGGTCTGCAAGTTGCAAGTGGCTCCTGAGCCACATTGTCGCCACCTTGGGTATATATGCTGCATATTTGTTGTGCGTGTACACCGCGTTCCAAATTATTATTCAAATGTTATTTTTCGTTCATTTTCCTAAATAGTCGATGCAAATGACAGTCAGTATAATCTTCAAGCCATCAACCGTTGGAGTATAATGCAAATTTTATTGAACAAATCTCCTAATGATAACAGATTTTTTTTTTAGAAGTAAAAAACTCAAAATGCACTGTTTCACATTATTATGCACAACAGAGATCAAAACATTTTAAAGGTTGTAAAGAGAACTAAAATGGTAATTTCTTGAATTTGCAGCATCAGGAGGTCATATTTACAGAAATCAAAAGCTCTTTCAATCAAAAAAAACTTAGCAGGCCAAGTTACATGTTAACATAGGACCCCTTCTTTGATATCACATTCACAATTCTTGCATCCATTGCATTTGTGAGTATTTGGACAGTTTCTGCTTGAATATCTTTGCAGGATGTCAGAATAGCCTCCCAGAGCTTCTGTTTTGATGTGAACTGCCTCCCACCCTCATAGATATTTCGCTTGAGGATACTCCAAAGGTTCTCAATAGGGTTGAGGTCAGGGGAACATAGGGGCCACACCATGAGTTTCTCTCCTTTTATGCCCATAGCAGCCAATGACACAGAGGTATTCTTTGCAGAATGAGATGGTACATTGTCATGCATGAAGATAATTTTGCTACGGAAGGCACGGTTCTTCTTTTTGTACCACAGAAGAAAGTGGTCAGTCATAAATTCTATGTACTTTGCAGAGGTCATTTTCACACCGTCAGGGACCCTAAAAGGGCCTACCAGCTCTCTCCCCATGATTCCAACCCAAAACATGACTCCGCCACCTCCTTGCTGACGTCGCAGCCTTGTTGGGACATGGTGGCCATTCACCAACCATCCACTACTCCATCCATCTGGACCATCCAGGGTTGCACGGCACTCATCAGTAAGCAACATGGTTTGAAAATTAGTCTTCATGTATTTCTGAGCCCACTGCAACCGTTTCTGCTTGTGAGCATTGTTTAGGGGTGGCCAAATAATAGCTTTATGAACACTTGTAAACTTCTGGAAGATCCTACACCTTGAGGTTTGCGGGACTCCAGAGGCACCAGCGGCTTCAAATACCTGTTTGCTGCTTTGCAATGGCATTTTAGCAACTGCTCTCCTAATCCTATTAATTTGTCTGGCAGAAACCTTCCTCATTATGCCTTTATCTGAACGAACCCGTCTGTGCTCTGAATCAGCCACAAATCTTTTCACAGTACTATGATCACGCTTAAGTTTTCTTGAAATATCCAATGTTTTCATACCTTGTCCAAGGTATTGCACTATTTCATGCTTTTCGGCAGCAGAGAGATCCTTTTTTCCCCCATATTGCTTGAAACCTGTGGCCTGCTTAATTATATGGAACGTCCTTCTTAAAGAGGCTCTGTCACCAGATTTTCAAACCCCTATCTCCTATTGCAGCAGATCGGCGCTGCAATGTAGATAACAGTAAAGTTTGTTTTTTTTTAAAAACGAGCATTTTTGGCCAAGTTATGACCATTTTTATATTTATGCAAATGAGCCTTTCTTAAGTACAACTGGGCGTGTTTAAAGTTATGTCCAAGTGGGCGTGTATTGTGTGTGTGCATCTGGGCGTTTTTACTTGTTTTACTAGCTGGGCTTTGTGAATAGAAGTGTATGATGCTGACGAATCAGCATCATCCACTTCTCTTTGTTACCACCCAGCTTCTGGCAGTGGACAGTGCACAGACACACAGCGTGTCCTCGCGAGATCACGCTGTGACGTCACTCACTTCCTCCCACAGGAACTTCATCGCGTCGGATGAGCGAGGGCACGCTGTGTGTCTGTCCACTGCCAGAAGCTGGGTGGTAACGAAGAGAAGTGGATGATGCTGATTCGTCAGCATCATACACTTCTATTCACAACGCCCAGCTAGTAAAACAAGTAAAAACGCCCAGATGTAACGAACACAATACACGCCCAGTTGGACATAACTTTAAACACGCCCAGTTGTACTTAAGAAATGCTCATTTGCATAAATATAAAAATGGTCATAACTTGGCCAAAAATGCTCGTTTTAAAAAAAAAAACACGTTACTGTTATCTACATTGCAGCGCCGATCTGCTGCAATACGAGATAGGGGTTTGGAAATCTGCTGACAGAGCCTCTTTAAGTAGTTTTCCTTTGATTGGGCACACCTGGCAAACTAATTATCACAGATGTCTGAGATTAATTACAATGATCCAAAGAGCCCTAAGACACAATACCATCCATGAGTTTAATTGAAAAACAAATAATTAAATGTTTATGACACTTAAATCCAAAGTGCATAATAATTTGAAACACGGTGTATATGCTTAACCCCTTCCCGCTCCTTGACGTACTATTACGTCATGGCAGCTCTATCGTTCGCGCTCCATGCCGTAATAGTACGTCTTGCAGTTAGAACAGCGGTGCGCGCGCCCGGCGCGTTCATGCGCTGTGATAGCTGCTGTTTCTGACAGCAGGCTATCACGGCATAATGGGACGGGACCATTTACTATGGTCCCGCCTCGCCGATCGCCGCTATTGGCTAGTCAGTGAGTAACTAGCCAATAGCAGCGATCGGTCTCATTCAGCACAGCAGTGCTCGAGCCCGGCGTTCCTGAGCTGTGATAGCTGCTGTTTCTGACAGCATGCTATCACAGCATAATGGGCCGGGACCATTTACTATGGTCCCGCCTCGCCGATCGCCGCTATTGGCTAGTCAGTGAGTAACTAGCCAATAGCAGCGATCATTCTCGTCACTTCCTCTCTCTGACCTCACATCCTGCTGCAACCGCCCTGAACGCCCTGTTGGAGTTAGCGAGGCGTTGAGATCGGTTGTGAGCAGAGAGTCAGAGAGAAAAGAAGTGAAAAAAAGTGAAAAAAAGTTTCTAAAACAACGTTTTTTTTGCTTCCCACCACCCCATCCACTACCCACTCCTGTTCCCTTCCTCTTTGAGTTCTACCCACGTTTTTTGGTCAGTGATCTCCTATCACTGACCACTTTTCAGTCTTCAGGACCACATTTCTTGGTCCCTGGGGATTTTTTTTTCATTTTTTTCTATATAAAACATAAAACAAAAAAAAAAATATAAAAAGAAAAAAAAGAAACAAAAAAAAATAGTTAGTTTAGCCAATTTTGAAAATTTAACTGGTTAGTTTAGTATTAGGGTTAGTTAGTGTCAGGGAACCGTCAAAAAGCGTAGTTAGGTATAGTGTCAGGGAATTTAGCGTCAGGAATCGGTCACCGTAGATAGGCTTAGCGTTAGGGATCCATCACCGTAGTTAGGTTTAGCGTCAGGGAAGCTCGGAATAATTAGATAGGTTTAGTGTCAGGCACCCGTCACCGTAGTTAGGTTTAGTGTCAGGGAAGCTTGAAATAATCTAGATAGGTTTAGTGTCAGGGAATCGTCGCCGTAGTTAGGTTTAGCGTTAGGGAAGTCCACATAAAATTTAGTTAGGTTTAGTGTTAGGAACCCTCGCCCTAGTTAGCTTTAGTGTCAGGGAAGTCCACTTGCTCTCTAAAAACAAAACACACATTTGTGCTAGTTGTGCTATCCTATTGCTCCCAGTTAGGGATTTATTTTTTTGCAGTATATAAATTTTGTCTTCGCACAACAAGCATGTCCCAACGGACATTTACTGCTGAAGAGGCGTATGCATTTCTGGCCTCCGACACAGACTCGTCGGATGGCGATACACTATTTTATTTGTCTACCTCCTCATCCAGCGATGAAGAGGAGGGACCCCCTAGGAGACGCCCCAGGACCACCACCATAGTAGAAATCCCTGAGAGAAGTGACCCCACAACAAGTGATACCCCTGAGCGAAGTGACCCCATTTGGACGCCCACACCAGACCATTATGAACCCCAAATCCCTGAGTACACGGGCAGCCCAGGCATCAAATTTAACACGGCAGGGTTCAGTGAGATGGACTTTTTCAAGTTCTTCTTCACTGATAACTTTATAGAGCTAATGGTCACCCAGACTAATTTATATGCCCAACAGTATATCACCAAGAACCCCAACTCATTTTATGCCCAATCCCAGAGGTGGACTCCTGTAAACGCAGCAGAGTTGGGCAAGTTCTGGGGACTGCTCTTGAACATGGGGCTTCTAAAAAAGCCATCCATTAGGACCTACTGGAGCACGGACATCCTATACCACACCCCGATGTACCGTATGGCCATGTCCAGGATGCGTTATGAGGCAATACTTCGCTTCCTACATTATGCCGATAATGAGCAGTGCCCACCCCGAGATGACCCCAGTTTTGACCGTTTATATAAACTGAGACCCCTATTAGACCATTTCAGTGCCCGGTTTGCCCAAGCATACACCCCCGAGAAGTGTATTTCCATTGATGAGTCCCTGGTACATTTTAAAGGGAGGCTTCAATTCCGCCAATACCTGCCAAGTAAGAGGGCAAGGTATGGCGTGAAGTTGTATAAGCTGTGCGAGAGTGCATCAGGGTATACATATAAATTCAGGATATATGAAGGGAAGGACAGCAGTATTCAGCCCCCAGAATGCCCCCCCTTACTGGGAATTAACGCAAAAATTGTGTGGGATTTGGTGCACCCACTGCTGGACCAGGGTTACCACCTCTACCTGGATAATTTTTATACCAGCGTCCCGCTCTTCAAGTGCCTCGCTTCCAGAAGGACTGCGGCATGCGGCACTGCTAGAAAAAATCTTAGAGGCCTCCCTAAAACACTGCTTGGGCAAACACTCAGAAGGGGTGAGAGCAGGGCACATTCTAGTAGCAACATATTGTGTGTCAAGTACAAGGACAAGAGAGATGTCCTTGTATTGACAACAATACATGGCCACACCAGTACCCATGTACCTGTACGAGGTACCAGTACAGAGACCCCCAAACCAGATTGCATCCTGGACTACAATAGGTACATGGGAGGGGTGGACTTGTCAGATCAAGTCCTGAAGCCCTACAGCGCTACGCGGAAATCGAGGGTGTGGTATAAGAAGCTGGCCGTGCACATCATACAGATGGCATTGTACAATGCGTACGTGCTACGTCGATGTGCAGGCCAGAGGGGAACTTTCCTGGAATTTCAAGAGGTGGTTATAAAGAACCTAATTTTTGGCGACCAGGAAGGAGGGGCACCCAGTACTTCTGGAAGCGAGGCCACACGCATCGTACCAGGGCAACACTTTCCAGGAGAAGTTCCCCAAACTGGCAAGAAGGGAAAAAGTCAAAAGAGGTGCAAAGTGTGCTATAAGAGGGGGATAAGGAAGGACACAACATACCAATGCGACACGTGTCCCGAAAAACCAGGGCTCTGTATGAAAGATTGTTTTAAAATTTACCATACATCCCTTGATTTTTAATTTACCCTGATGCACTCCGCACAGCTTATCCCCCTCATCTTTCCCTTTTGAGCCCTGCCATGTGCCCAAGCAGCAAATAACAGCCACATGTAGGGTATTGCCGTACCCGGGAGAACCCACATTACAATTTATGGGGTGTATGTCTCCGGTGGCACATGCTGGGCACAATATATCGGACACTGAAATGGCATATATGTATAGGAAATTGCAAATCTCACTTTGCACCATCTACTGCGCATTACCTTTTACACAATAACTGTTGGGTCAAAATGCTCACTACACTCTAGATGAATGTCTTAAGGGGTGTAGTTTTTAAAATGGGTTCACTTCTCGGGGGTTTCAACTGTACTGGTACCTCAGGGGTTCTGCCTACATGACTTAGCACCAGAAAAGCTCCAGTAGGCTAAATGGTGGTCCTTCCCTTCTGAGCCCTGTCGTGTGCCCAGGCAGCTAATAACAGCCACATGTAGGGTATTGCCGTACCCGGGAGAACCCACATTACAATTTATGGGGTGTATGTCTCCAGTGGCACATGCTGGGCACAATATATCAGACACTGAAATGGCATATATGCATAGGAAATTGCAAATCTCACTTTGCACCATCTGCTGCGCATTACCTTTTACACAATAACTGTGGGGTCAAAATGCTCACTACACCACTAGATGAATGTCTTAAGGGGTGTAGTTTTTAAAATGGGGTCACTTCTCGGGGGTTTCAACTGTACTGGTACCTCAGGGGTTCTGCCTACATGACTTAGCACCAGAAAAGCTCCAGTAGGCTAAATGGTGGTCCTTCCCTTCTGAGCCCTGTCGTGTGCCCAGGCAGCTAATAACAGCCACATGTAGGGTATTGCCGTACCCGGGAGAACCCACATTACAATTTATGGGGTGTATGTCTCCAGTGGCACATGCTGGGCACAATATATCAGACACTGAAATGGCATATATGCATAGGAAATTGCAAATCTCACTTTGCACCATCTGCTGCGCATTACCTTTTACACAATAACTGTGGGGTCAAAATGCTCACTACACCACTAGATGAATGTCTTAAGGGGTGTAGTTTTTAAAATGGGGTCACTTCTCGGGGGTTTCAACTGTACTGGTACCTCAGGGGTTCTGCCTACATGACTTAGCACCAGAAAAGCTCCAGTAGGCTAAATGGTGGTCCTTCCCTTCTGAGCCCTGTCGTGTGCCCAGGCAGCTAATAACAGCCACATGTAGGGTATTGCCGTACCCGGGAGAACCCACATTACAATTTATGGGGTGTATGTCTCCAGTGGCACATGCTGGGCACAATATATCAGACACTGAAATGGCATATATGCATAGGAAATTGCAAATCTCACTTTGCACCATCTGCTGCGCATTACCTTTTACACAATAACTGTGGGGTCAAAATGCTCACTACACCACTAGATGAATGTCTTAAGGGGTGTAGTTTTTAAAATGGGGTCACTTCTCGGGGGTTTCAACTGTACTGGTACCTCAGGGGTTCTGCCTACATGACTTAGCACCAGAAAAGCTCCAGTAGGCTAAATGGTGGTCCTTCCCTTCTGAGCCCTGTCGTGTGCCCAGGCAGCTAATAACAGCCACATGTAGGGTATTGCCGTACCCGGGAGAACCCACATTACAATTTATGGGGTGTATGTCTCCAGTGGCACATGCTGGGCACAATATATCAGACACTGAAATGGCATATATGCATAGGAAATTGCAAATCTCACTTTGCACCATCTGCTGCGCATTACCTTTTACACAATAACTGTGGGGTCAAAATGCTCACTACACCACTAGATGAATGTCTTAAGGGGTGTAGTTTTTAAAATGGGGTCACTTCTCGGGGGTTTCAACTGTACTGGTACCTCAGGGGTTCTGCCTACATGACTTAGCACCAGAAAAGCTCCAGTAGGCTAAATGGTGGTCCTTCCCTTCTGAGCCCTGTCGTGTGCCCAGTCAGCTAATAACAGCCACATGTAGGGTATTGCCGTACCCGGGAGAACCCACATTACAATTTATGGGGTGTATGTCTCCAGTGGCACATGCTGGGCACAATATATCAGACACTGAAATGGCATATATGCATAGGAAATTGCAAATCTCACTTTGCACCATCTGCTGCGCATTACCTTTTACACAATAACTGTGGGGTCAAAATGCTCACTACACCACTAGATGAATGTCTTAAGGGGTGTAGTTTTTAAAATGGGGTCACTTCTCGGGGGTTTTAACTGTACTGGTACCTCAGGGGCTTCTGCCTACATGACTTAGCACAAGAAAAGCTCCAGTAGGCCAAATGGTGGTCCTTTCCTTCTGAGTCCTGCCATGGGCCCAAACATCAGTTTATCACCACAAATGGGGTATTGCCGCACTCAGGACAAATTGGGCAACAAAATGGGGTGTTTTATTCCTTGTGAAAATAAGAAATTTTGAACAAAAATTACATCTTAATGGAAAAAAATATCATTTTTTTAATTCACAGCCCAATTCAAATAGGTGCTGTGAAAAAACGGTGTGGTCAAAATGATAACAACAACCATAAATGAATTCCTTGAGGGGTCTAGTTTCCAAAATGGGGTCACTTCTGGTGGGTTTCCATTGCTTTCATACCTCTGGGGCTCTGCAAATGCGACATGGAACCCGAAAACCAATCCAGCAAAATCTGGACTCCAACAAACACATAGCGCTCCTTTCCTTCTGAGTCCTCCCATGGGCCCAAACGGCAGTTTATCACCACAAATGGGGTATTGCCGCACTAAGGACAAATTGGGCAACAAAATGGGGTGTTTTATTCCTTGTGAAAATAAGAAATTTTGAACAAAAATTACATCTTAATGGAAAAAATATCATTTTTTTAATTTCACAGCCCAATTCAAATAGGTGCTGTGAAAAAACGGTGTGGTCAAAATGATAACAACAACCATAAATGAATTCCTTGAGGGGTCTAGTTTCCAAAATGGGGTCACTTCTGGTGGGTTTCCATTGCTTTCATACCTCAACACCTCTTCAAACCTGGCATGCTGCCTAAAATATATTCTAATAAAAAAGAGGCCTCAAAATGCACTAGGTGCTCCTTTGTTTCTGAGGCTTGTGTTTTATTCCACGAGCGCACTAGAGCCACATGTGGGACATTTCTAAAAACTGCAGAATCTGGACAATACATATTTAGTAGTATTTCTCTGGTAAAATCTTCTGTGTTACAGAAAAAAATGGAATAATATTGAAATTCAGCAAGAAAAATGAAATTTGCAAATTTCACCTCCACATTGCTTTAATTCCTGTGAAATGCCTGAAGGGTTAAAAAACTTTCTAAATGCTGTTTTGAATACTTTGAGGGGTCTAGTTTTTAAAATGGGGTGTTTTATGGGGGTTTCTAATACATAGGCCCCTCAAAGCCACTTCAGAACTCAAGAGGTACCTTAAAAAAAGGCTTTTGAAATTTTCTTAAAAATATGAGAAATTGCTGTTTATGTTCTAAGCCTTGTAACGTCCAAGAAAAATAAAAGAATGTTAAAAAAACGATGCCAATCTAAAGTAGACATATGGGAAATGTGAACTAGTAACTATTTTGGGTGGTATAACCGTCTGTTTTACAAGCAGATGCATTTAAATTCTGAAAAATGCAATTTTTTCAAAATTTTCTCTAAATTTTGCAATTTTTCACCAATAAACACTGAATATATCGACCAAATTTTACCACGAACATGAAGCCCAAAGTGTCACGAGAAAACAATCTCAGAATCGCTTGGATAGGTTTAAGCATTCCGACGTTATTACCACATAAAGTGAAATATGTCAGATTTGAAAAATGGGCTCTGAGCCTTAAGGCCCAAACTAGGCTGCGTCCTTAAGGGGTTAAAGAAAAAAAAAATACATCTTTGTAGCGTATTAGCTAGTAGATAAAAAAGATTAAAACTTAGAGTCCTCAGTAGTTGATGCCTCTTAATAATGAACTTATTCAATGTTAAATACTTTTGTGTCAAAAAAGACAAAAGTATAGTAGCTATGATAACTTTCTAACTAACTTAAAAGATGATGACAAATAGCAAACATTGGAAACTACTCAGGTCTTTTCATCTGGCATGCGGGATGTAAAGTATCTTACTTTTTTTTTTTTACAAGATACTCAAAGTACAATGGTTTTTTTTTTTCAAGTAGCAACAACAATGTCAAAAATTTCTTACATTATATAATATATACATTTAATATATGAAATATACCAAGTAAATCCCATATCATAATTTCTCCATACACATACATTTAACCCCTTAATGACCGCCGATAAGCCTTTTCACGGCGGTCATTAGTGGACTTTATTCTACAGCGCCGCCATTCCACGGCGCTGCATCAGAATAAAGTAAACAGAGCAGGGAGCTGTCAAATGTCCCTGCTCTCAGCTGCCAGATGTAGCTGAGAGCTGGGGGCGTCCCTGCTCGACCGGGTGAGATCGATATTAGCAGATGATCGCATTTTAAAGTCTCCTAGTGGGACTAGTATAAAAGTAAAAAAAAGTTAAATAAAGTTAATAAAAAAAATGTGAAAAAAATAATAATTAAAACCCACTTTTCCCCCTTACAAAATGCTTTACTATCAAAAAAACACAATAAAGCAAAAAAGTTACACATATTTGGTATCGCCGCATCTGTAACGACCCGACTATAAGGAGGTTACATTATTTAACCCGCATAGTGAACGCCATAAAAAAAAATAATAAAAAACTATGGAAAAATTGCTGTATTCTGTTAATCCTGACTTTAAAAAAATTTGATAAAAAGTGATCAAAGAGTCGCATCTACTCTCAAATGGTACCAATAAAAACTATAAGTCGTCCCGCAAAAAAAAAGGCCTCATACAACTGCATTGGCGGAACAATAAAATAGTTATGGCTCTTCAAACATGGAGACGAAAGAACAAATAATTTTGAAAAAAAAGTGTTTTTACTGTGTAAGTGATGTAATTTCAGGTTTTCTTCTATCCCCTCCCCAAAAAAAGAGTTAATAAAAGTGAATGAATAAATTATATGTACCCCAAAATGGTGCTATTAAAAAGTACAACTTGTCCTGCAAAAAACAAGACCTTATACAGCTATGTCGACGCAAAAAGAAAAAAGTTATAGCTCTTCGAATGTGACAATGGAAAAACTTAAAAAATGGCTTGGTCATTAAGGTCCAGAATGCAAGCAGGGGGAAGGGGTTAAAGATCAACAGGATTAACATAAACTTAGGGTATGTTCACACGCAGAGTCAAAAACGTCTCAAAATACGTAGCTGTTTTAAAGAGAAAACAGCTCCTGATTTTCAGAAGTTATTGTGCCACTCACGATTTTCGCGGCGTTTAGCACAGCGTTTTTTTACGGCTGTTTTTGGAGCTTTTTTCAATATAGTCTATGGAAAACGGCTCCAAAAACATCCCAAGAAGTGTCCTGAACTTCTTTTTCGCGGCAGTTTGCTTACGCTTAAAAAAACGCAGCAAAAAACGCTCCGTCGGAACAGAACGCCATTTTCCCATTGAAATCAATGTGCAGATGTTTGGAGGCGTTCTGCTTCCGATATTTCGGCCGTTTTTCAGGCGTTCACGGCCCGAAAAACGGCTGAAAATAGGTCGTGTGAACATACCCTTACACTTCAACTTTTTATAAAATGTGGCAAATTTGTCAAAAGGGAAAGAGAAGTATGTCTCCAGTTCATGGCAGGATAAGTTACTAAAGGTGACTTTGAATAAGGTGCCTGAACCCGTGTCTATGGCTATGTTTAGAGCCAGGGGTTTTGTATCTTGGTATTTGTGGTACTTTACCAGATGTGGTATAAGTTCGGTTGAATCTTGTGTTTTGTTTTTTGTACAAAGGGTCAGAGTGTCGGCTAATAAAAACTGTAGTTTTGGTCAGTTTTTCTGGGCCGTTTTGCATCCGTTCCGTTTCAATTCCGGGCCGTGTTTCCGTTTTTAACCATTTTGCATCAGTTTTTTTCCCTGTCCGTTTAAAAAATGGATGAATTTCATTTGTACATTTTCTGCCACACACCTCTCTGTAGATAATGCCACATGCTGCCCTCTGTAGATAATGCCACATACTGCCCTCTGTAGAGAATGCCACACACTGCCCTCTGTAGAGAATGCCACACACTTCCCTCTGTAGATACTAACACAGCCCCCTGTAGGTAATGCCACACAGACCCCCTTGTAGGTAGTGTCACACAGAGCCCCTGTAGGTAGTGCTACACAGCACCCTTGTACATAGTCACCACCCCCCCCCCCCCCCATAGATGGCACCCCCCTACCTTTCTGTAGGGGACAGCTCCAGGAGAAGTACCTGACTTCACTGTCCATATATGGATAGTGAAGTCAGGGACTTCTCCTGGAGCGGAATCCCCAGCCACAGCAATCCCCGGCCACAGCTTCGGCCAAATCTGTGGCCGGGGATTAGGGATTCAGCTCCTACAGGGAGCAACAAAATACCCTCCTCCTCCTCCTCACATGCACTTCGCACTGTGAGGAAGAGAAGAGAGGGAGCGGCAGAATGCACGGCCACATAGACTTCTATGGGAGCCGTACAGCTGGGAGAACGGACTAAAATAGGACATGTCCCATTTTTTGATGGCCCGTGAAAAAAAATCGGGCTCTATTGTTCCTACTGCGGCCGTGTGACAGCTGTTCAAAGAACGGCCGTCACACGGCCGAGAATCCCTGTCGTGGGAATAGGGCCTAACAACGTGTTGTTTTATATGGTTCTAGGAAAATGTATTAAAAGAAGCTTTATTTTTTTGAAAAAGGTAGCAAAATATTTTAGTGTGGTGCAGCAATATGTACGTACACCTACCTACTAAAATCTAAACAGTAGGATTGCTGCATTCACAAAACTTCCTGGCAGGTTCGGAGTATAAGGCTATGTTCACACGGAGTATTTTGCAGGAGGAATATCTGCCTCAAAATTCCGTTTGGAAGTTTGAGGCAGATTTTCCTCTCCCTGCACGCCGATTTTCGCGGCGATTTTTGCGCCTTTTTTCGCCCGTGGCCATTGAGCGCCGCGGGCATAAAACACAGCGAAATACGCTTTCTCTGCCTCCCATTGAAGTCAATGGGAGGTCAGAGGCGTAAACGCCCGAAGATAGGGCATGTCGCTTCTTTTTCCTGCGAGGCAGTTTTACTGCTCGCGGGAAAAAGACGCCTACTCCTCCCATTGAAATCAATGGGAGGCATTTTAGGGTCGTTTTTGCCGAGTTTTGCAACGCGGTTTCCGCGTGAAAAAACTCGGCAAAATACTCCATGTGAACATAGCCTAAAAAAAATAACCATAAAAATAAACACTAAATTTTGTTGTGAGAAATCAATTTTGTAAACATAAGATATATGAGTTCAGTAAAACAAATAACATATTTCCAAAACAATATTCTGTGTTTCTATTTGTCACAAAATATTAGTCTGCGCTACAGAATAAAAATGTCTTCCTCAAAAATACTCATTGGTCACAAATTATTCTTAAAGTTTGAGTTTACACTATGCTATTTGTACTAAAGAGTTTTTATTATACAAAGCAAGTATATAGATAAGCAGGCCACTCTGTGGACCTTAGGGTAAGATGTGGAATATACGTTCTGTACGTGGCTAGGTCCTGCACCTGGTAAACGAACAGCAGGATAAAAATACAATTTGGCCTTTGAAGAGTTTAGCCAGATCGGATATTTACAAGATTACTGCTTATGGTTTTAGAAAGGACGACTGTGAGTTGTTTAAAGTGTAACTAAACTTTCTACAAACTTCTGACACATCATAGTGACATGTCAGAAGTTTTGATTGGTGGGGATCCGAGCACGGAAACCCCCACTGATCGCTAGAACAAAGCAGCAGAAGCGCTCAGCCGCTTCGCTTCTGATCGGCTTTGTTCAGAAAGCTGATGTAGCGGTGTACGGGGAAATAGGCTTTCTATTGAGTCCATACACCGCTACATCGGCTTTCCGAGGAAACCTGAACAGAAACCAAGCAGCTCAGCGCTCACCAGAGCACTTCTATTGCTTCGTTATACTAATCGGTGGGGGTCTCAGTGCTCGGACCCCCACCGATCAAAACTTCTGACATGTCACTATGACGTGTCAGAAGTTTGTTGAACGTTTAGTTACCCTTTAAAGACAAGAAATGGCTTCAGAGGATTTTTAACTTTTTTTTTTATGACAATATGAATAGTATCATACAAAAAAAGCTAAGAGTTTTTGCAGGCGGAAATGCCTCTCCCTGCACGCCGATTTTCGCTGCGTTTTTCGCCCACGGCCATTTAGCACAGCGGGCATAAAACGCCGTGAAATACGCTTTCTATTGATGTCAATGGGAGGTCAGAGGTGTAAACGCCTGAAGATAGGGCATGTCCCTTCTTTCTCTCGCGAGACGGTTTTACCCCTCGCGGGATAAAGACGCTTCCGCTTCCCATTGATATCAATGGGAGGCATTTTCGGACCGTTTTTGGTGAGTTTTGCGGCGCGGTTTCCGCGTCAAAAAACTCAGTGTGAACATAGCCTAATAGTGACTTTTAGTGGAGTAAGAAACAATAAAGCTGTGTGGTCTACCAACCTTATGCTGCCATGTGCTGTCTAGACACACAAGCATAGATAATACAGCAATATGCCCAGTAAGCACACATAAGCAATACTATAATAACTGTATAAAAGAAGGAAATTCATATGCAAATAAGTGATACTAAACAAACAGAACCAAAATACATTTTGTCCTGAAAATCACCCCTGTTCCAGATAAATAAACTAAACTGGTTTTCTTCTAGACTAACATTGTTTTCTACCAAAGCGACTTTACAATGTAAAGTGACAAAGTCCAGGCTATTCATACGATATGAACACAGCACGGCACAACAGGGTTGTTTTTCATTTTTTTTTTCTATACTTTTACATACCATACATATATACATACATTTCAAATCAGTGACATAGCTATAGGGGGTAGTAGATGTTATTTCTTTGGGGAGAGGGAGATCCCTCTGAAACCAGTATAATGAGACAGGTTGATATCCGACCCCTCTAATCATGTTTCACCCTGATGTCAGAAGAGGTCAGGGGAGGTTATCTCCATAAAGATGAAATCCTTGGCAGATCCAAAAATGTTATGTTTATGACAAGCTTAAATGGCAAGTAACGTGTGGGGGGGCGGAGGGTTTTACAGATTTGAGAAATCCCGGAGCTTCAAGATACATGTCTATAAAGAAATGCAAAATTTGGGTAATTTAAATACATGTAGTATGTAGTAATGTCGTAAGTAGAGAAAATGGTGGGAGTTCTTTATTCAGTCATCCCTAGTTAGTGGAAACCAATCATCAACTAGTACTTTCAATAGATGTCTAATGATTTATGGTTTCAATACTGGAAATGGACCATTCAGTTACATATAACAGACATAGGCAACATATATTATACAGATGGAGACTAATAGATGGGGACTAATCAAACTATTTTAGAAGACTCCTCTTCAATAGACTCACCCCAGCAAATCAGCCGAAACCCCTGGTAATATCAGATGTGGGCAGCCACAAATGTTTTGTTACACGGTACCCATTCAAATGGTAGCACCGATTCCTCCATAGAGGGCACCAGTATTTACAGGGGCACTCTGCTCTTGCTAATAGGGGGCATTAATAATAATAATCTTTATTTATATAGCGCCAACATATTACGCAGCACTTTACAATTTAGAGGGAACATAAACAGACAATATCAGATATTATATAGTGACAAATCTAATTTACAATTTGGGCCGGAGGATTGAGGATCCTGCTCGCAAGCGCTTACAATCCATGTGGAAATAAGGGAGACACAAAATGTAACAGTGTTTGTTCAGTACAATGGTCCGGCCATCTTTTATACATATGGGGTAGTACACATAAAGCTACATGAGCCGGTCACCAGCCAGTATCTGTGTATGACAGACATGAAGAGAAGGAGTGTGAGGGAATCTTATTCTGATGACTGATGGGGCCAAGGAAAGGAGTCAGATTAGGGAATGTTATAGGCCTGTATAAAAAGATGTATTTTCAGGGTACGCATTGCTCTATGATGTTTTTATACTAATAACGCATATGATACTAGATTGTCCTGATAGGACAATCTTTTTAATGTAGTAGTTCAATAGAGTGATATTTATACTCTTTTAATCATGCACTTCCTTGTTTTTAAATTCACCCAGAGAATTAAAATCTTGGTAAGTCTACATATTTCCCACATCTGTATATGACATTTAATATATGTACAGTATATGTGATTTTTCAGGTGTCTTGGTGCGCCTTCCATTTATATCACTATATCCTATCTATTGTTCTTGGAGAGGTTTTTCTTAAAGAATTAGATGATATCAGTACACGGCTGCTGTCCTCCACAACCTCCGGTTGACTGCCCCCGCTATTGTTTGTTCTTCCTGAAGGAGATAACGGTTTCTGAAATTCCTAATACTTCAAACTGCAGCTCCATCCTCCCTCACTTTTTCAGAAGAAATGTATTTATACACAGAACTGAAAAAGCTAAGAATGGCCATGATTCCTTCTGTTGCCCCTTGTCCATAGAATTCTCATAACAGCATGTTCACATGATGTGTGGTAATAGCCCATTTGTGTTTGAAGTCATATTCTAGTTGTGTTATAGCCTGCAATGGGACAAGGATAAAAGACACCCATATGCTGAATGGCAGGCCCATCTCATGTACAGAGCTGTAATTCTACATAAATTGCAGTACATAGGGGGAATTTATCAACCTTTCTACACATTTATTATAATTTACACCAGAAAACTGGCGTAAATGATAGATTTCACTCTAAGGGCTGATTCAGACGAACGTTGCGTTTTTGCGCGCGCAAAAAACGCGGCGTTTTGCGCGTGCAAAAACCACTTGACAGCTCCGTGTGTCATCCGTGTGATTTTCGCGCAGCCGCCATCATAGAGATGAGTCTAGTCGACGTCAGTCACTGTCCAGGGTGCTGAAAGAGTTAACTGATTGGCAGTTAACTCTTTCAGCACCCTCGACAGTGAATGCCGATCACAATATCGAGAAACCTGTTAAAAAAAAAAGAAAAAGTTCGTACTTACCGAGAACTTCCCTCACGGCCGTTGCCTTGGTGACGCGTCCTTGGTGACGCGCCTCTCTTGACATCGGGCCCCACCTCCCTGGATGACGCCGCAGTCCATGTTACCGCTGCAGCCTGTGCTTGGCCTGTGATTGGCTGGAGCTGTCACTTGGACTGAATTGTCATCCCGGGAGGTCAGACTGGAGGAAGAAGCCGGGAGTTATCGGTAAGTCAGAACTTCTTTTTTTTATTACACGTTCATGTATATTGGGATCGGAAGTCACTGTCCAGGGTGCTGAAACAGTTTAACTCTTTCTGCACCCTGGACAGTGACTATCTCCTGACGTCGCGTACCGGAATTTTTTTTGCCGGGTTCGGCCAAAACGAGTTCGGCCGAACCTGGTGAAGTTCGGTTTGGTTGTCCGGGTTCGCTCATCTCAAAGACACTCCGTTTGGATGTTTGTAAACAGAAAAGCACGAGGTGCTTTTCTGTTTACATTCATCCTTTTGACAGCTGGTGCGCGAAACAGGCAGTTCGCACGGAAGTGCTTCCGTGCGACCTGCGTGGTTTTCACGCACCCATTGACTTCAATGGGTGCGTGATGCACGAAATACGTGGAGATATTGAACATGTTGTGCTTTTTGCGCAGCGGACAAACGCTGCGCAAAAAGCACGGACTGTCTGTACTGCCCCATAGACTTGTATTGGTCTGTGCGTGGCGCGTGAAAACCACGCGGCCCGCACGGACCCAATACACGTTCGTGTGAATCCCCCCTAAGGGGCATATCAGACTACCCTCCTTCTCCCCCATCGGACACTTAAACAATAATTAAAAAAATTAATGCTCACCTCACTTCTCCTCTTTTCCTCTACAGATTCTCCAGGGTCCCAGAGCATGCCGCGGTTCATACAACGTACTGAGGCCGAGCAGCGTCAGGACGTTAAATGCGACGCAGCACAAATAAGGCCCTGATGCTGCCAGGACCTTTTATGAGCGTCGCACGCTGAGGGAGCCAACGGCACTGACGGGTTCAGTGACAGTGGGTCCTGCGTTTCAGAGACACGCAGGACCCACTGTCACTGAACCCGTCAGTTCCGCTGACATGACGGATTCAGGTCTCAGTGCACGATATAGAATACAAAGCAGCTATCTCAAAAAGTAAAAATTATTTTTAATAAAAAAGGATAAAGAACAAAACCCACTGATAGACATTTTTATTAAAAAAAAAACTATTTCAAAGGTGTAGAATAAATAAATAATAAATGTCTTGCATCTTACTCCAACTTCCTTTTTATATAGACTGGCGTATGAAACTCCAGTCTTAATAAATTCCCCCATAGACAAACTGATTTCTCTTCCCAATAACATGTAAATCCGATCATTAATTTCAGTTATGACCTCATATAACCATGTATTTTTCCATCAACCAACCTAATAACTGTTTATGACTCAGCTGACATCATCCCAAACAGCAGCTAAGACGAGATTATGAACATATCTGGTCAAATGATAATGGATGGAATAGCAGTTCCCTTAAAAAAGTCTTTCCTTCAAGATGGAGGGTGTAGACAATTATGTTTTCATTAGTCATTCAGCCAAATATTTCGTCAACATATGCATATGTGTAAAAACATATTTTTATAGGTAACTGCACTGATTTGTTAGAACTTGTTCCCCGATGACTGCCTAGGGGGTAGGTGTGAATTCAAACTGATCCCTTCAAACAAGCTATAATTAAATCGGTATGACTTAAATAGTTCCAGCTGTGCGCTATGACACCCTTATGTGATATTTAGTTTATCAAACTCCTTAACTTTAAAAATAATTAATTGTGATGTTTTGTAAAATCACTCTATGGACTTGCTAGTCATAAAAAAAAAAGTATAGCAGCAGAGACGTGTTACTTTCAGCCTTAGGGCTCATTCATACGACTTATTACAGCTCAGTACGAAACGGAGTCATAATAGGACACAAATGGAAGATATATGGAGGTTTTTCCGTGACCCGCTCTATTGCATCCTGTATGTGAGGAGCTTTTCTCCACTAGAAGCATTGCTTTTAGGGAAGAATACCTTCATATGTATATGGATCCTGTGAATGAGGCCTAAAACTAGTTCAAGATAAACCTAATATACAGATACTTTATATTTCGAGAGGCAGCTGCTTATTGGAATTCCGAGCAATGGTCAATCCACAAATTAGACATTAATGTTGCAAGCCTAATTTATCATAACTATCTAAAAGAAACAATAGGCCTTCTAGCCCATAGCAACCAATCACAGTGCAGATTTTATTTTTCCAAAGCAGTATAAGAAATGAAAGCTGAGCTCTGATTGGTTGCTATGGGAAACAAGGCCTGTTTCAGGGAACTCGAATAGGAAAAAAATGACAATATTTATTTCCTGGCCTACTTACAAGAACAAATAGTGTTTGGTATGCCTTATCCCCTCTGACACTGTTTCTAACACAAAAAGGCCATAGTATCCCAGTCTCATTTACAAACCTTTATAGCTATTTTTCTAAAGAGATAACAACACAGCTAACAAATTCTTTCCTTGTCCATTTTACAGTCATCCAAAGCGAATTGTTTGGTATGAATTTATATAATCAGCCTTCCATAAGATTAGATAGATAGATCTATGTACATATAGCACCCATCAAACATGACCCCTCCCCCTCAGCTGAATTTGAATGCAGACCATACTAGCAAGTGAAAGCATGACCAAAAAAAATCATAGCTCGTGCTGTCAGATACCGTATTATGTAGATATATCTCAGAATTGTGTGCCATACGGAGCACTCCGAATCATTGTACAGAGCTGCAGAGGACTCCATGTGCTGCCATGCCATGTGCATGAGGCCTTACGATCATCTTACAGTTTTATTTAAAGTTTTGAACATTCAAGATAACTAAATATTCTAAACAACTGAAAAAATATTCTCAAAGAAATATGATTAAGCACAAACCAATGCAAAAATCAGCTATAAAACACACAGACACACACACGCGCACACGCACACAGCACCACTAACACTCCGACATTCAATATGAATTTCCTTTGAACGCTTCATTAGTGGGGCTTGGACATATCGAATGACTCTCATTTGTGTCTCCATACTGAGAAACCAAATAAGCTCCTCACCCCTCAGACAATTATTTTTTCCTGTGAGGAGGGCTTAATAACGTACTTGTCTCTGTTTTCCACACTCACAGGTGTCACATTTACAAATAAACATTAAAATGAATGAGTCTGAAACATTATATGTTTATGTTGGGAACGGGGAGATTAAAACAGCTTTTGAAATGCATAACATACAAAAAAACTAAAAGTACAAAAAAAAATCCAATATTGTGATAATCCCAAAGAGAATAATGAACCTATTTTAAATATTTATAACACTGACGTATTATGAGGCATATATGAGTTGTCGACTGAACAGTGCAAGCGGTAAACAGAGGAGTGAAAATATGGTTGTACATCTGCTAAACACGTTCCCTATCTAACTCCTTTTCACAAAATCTTCATGTAAGAAACCAGAGACTTGTCATGCTACACCTGTTGCTCCTCAAAGCTTCCTGGAGAAAATAAAAGTCTTGGGTTTATAGAAATCAGTGAATGGCTTCTCTGTGTATGCCAGTTCAGGCAGGAAGCAGCCACACTCCAGTAGTAACGTTTTGGTTTGCCCCTTTAAACAGACAGCATTGTTCTCTTTAGTTTTGATCAGAATTATGTCTTCCAGCTTGGAGGCTTTGTAAGGTTCATAGTTAATGCTACACGCAGCACAAGTCATGACATTGAAAGATATGGTCACCAAGGATGACCATAAACTTTAAAGGTCTGAAATGAATAGGACACAGCATACCAGTACCCGACACAGCGGCGTCCATGTGTGGGCAGCTCTGTCTGGTACTGCACCACGGTCCGATTTATGTGAATGGGCCGAGCTGTGCCTAAGCTGCACTACACGACAATGCTGCACTACCTGACAAAGCTGCATGGATGAGAGAAGTGTTGTGTCGGTCCTACAGTGAAAGGGGTCGTGGCGCTGCTAGCTGTAAATTTTCGTTCTGCTGCTCTGAGGGTTGGACACCCACAAATGACCCTTTGAGGGTTTATCGTAAGGATAAGCAATTCATGTAAATACTAGAAAACCTGCTTAAAATATAGTAGCCATTTACCTTACTTAGAGATACTGTATGTTATTACATCTATATAGCTGAAAGGTAAAATACATTATAACCATTCTTAAACATGTATGGAAAATGTCTTAGGCCTCATGCACACGACCGTAGCCATGTGCACGGCCGTGATTTTCGGGTGGGCCGGCCACGGTGTGACAGCCGCGAGCCGCCCGCAAATCGCGGGCCGTGCACATGGCCGCGGCCATTATTTTCAATGAGCCCGGACCACAGAACACGACCGTAATAAGACATGCCCATTCTTTCTGCGGTGCGGGCTTCTGGGCCATGCACGGACCGTGAAAACCACGGTCGTGTGCATGGCCCCATAGGAATGAATGGGGCCGCAATTCTCCCGTGGATTTTCGGGGGAATTGCAGCCGCAAAAGCACGTTCGTGTGCATGGGGCCCTACTTCTAGGAAATTTACTTATTCCGGGAAAAAAGAAACCAATCTCTCCCAAACAAAAGAGCCTGAATATCCACTCAATACTAAACAAAAGCTAAATCCCATAGGGTTCAATTTACAAATAGGCATTAAGCCCAAACTGGCGTGAGCATGGGCATCCTGCCCATTAGTAAGTTTAGCTTTTAATCTCTACATGAAAGCAAAGTAAACTCCAGTGGGCAGAACTTAAAATATTTGAAAAGTCATCTGTTTCCGTTGTAAAGAATAAAATAAGAAAACTCCCAATACATGCTTCGTTCCTTTAGTTTAGGGGTTTCATTTTGACTATAAAACGGTTTATGGAATATTATAGAATATTTTGGCCTAAAACAAATTGTGCGCCTTTTCATCCATCTAAATTTGGGTGCGTCATATCACTAGTTCATGAGAAAAATATGGTAAGTCAGGTCTTCTCTCCAATATGAATTGTCATACTCTCCTAAAACTATACCTGAAAAGGATTAAGATGGTTGTTCAGCAGGCATGACCGAGCATTATCCTCTTACATTCCAGTGGGCCTGTCAGGAATTTGTTCACTAGCCCTGGGCAGATGGATTTCAGTAGAAGGAAGATTTTGTGAGTAAAAAAAGACCAAATGATAACAAACATAAATGATCAAATACTTACATCCGTAATTATATAATTATTTAAAGGGAACCTAACACCAGTTCAATAAAGCCCAATTTCCTCCTTCATGTCATAGGCGCTGTCACGCTGATGATGTCAGTGTAAATTGTATCCCAATCCGTTTTTTATTTTCTGAGTTATGAGCCATTTTCTTATTATGCTAATTAGGCAATACTAGCCAAAGCGGCGGTAATGCTGAGGTTTCATTGAGGCGTTGTCTGTGTTGGCTGTATGACGCTGTCCTATCTGCGTCATACAGCTTCTCCACTTTCCCTGATCTCGTGATAGAAGCTGAGATCACGCTGTGCAGGGAAGGGGAGAAGCTGTATGCTGCTGATAGGAGAGCGTCATACAGCCAACACAGACACGCCCCTTTGGCTAGTATAGCCTAATTAGCATAATAAGAAAATGGCTCATAACTCGGAAAGTAAAAAAACGGATTTGCATACAAATTACACTGACATCATCAGCAAGACAGCGCCTATGACATTAAATAATGGGCTTTCCTGAACTGATGATAGGTCTTCTTTAACTCAGCCACGTCTTATGCTGCCATTAAATACCATTTTGTTTTTTTTTAATCTGAACAGGTCCAAAATGAATGCTGATTAATTTCTTAATATATCTTTATAATGGTCGAAGCTCTGTTTTTCTTAGGCCTTATTCACACGAACGTGTCCAATTTATGCGCGTAAAAAACGCAGCGTTTTTCCTGCGTTGTAGTTCCGTGCGACATCCGTGTCTGTGTTTTTTACGTCAGCAAAAGAAACTGAAGGAGGTGGTTTTCTCTTTCTCATCATTCCTTTAGCAACTGTTGCGTGAATCACGCACAGCACACGGATGTGCGTCCGTGTGCTGTCCGTGATTTTCACACACCCATTGACTTCAATGGGTGCGTGATGCGCAAAAAGCACACAAGTATAGGACATGCAGTGAGTTTCACGCAGCGGACACACGCTGCGTGAAATGTCTGAATGGCCCCTATTGAATTGCATAGGTCCGTGTGACGTCCATTTTTTTAACGCGCGTAACGCGGACGTGAAATACGCTCGTGTGAATAAGGCCTAATACTGATCTCCAAATCCCCTGCATAGACATAGATTTAAAATATAACATTCTAGCCGCCGGTAGAGACCACTAGAGGTCTATAATACCATGCTACAATAAGACTACTTCTTTCTACTTCCTTCCTAGAGGCCTCAAAGGATCTGAGCATTAGAAACCGGATTCTGGCGCTTCCGTCTGTCTAACCTGAATGTTTAGCTGTGGTAACAGTATGCCCACAAGATTGCTTGAAAAGAAGCCACAAATGCCATTCCCAAATATGTAACTGAAGATATGTAAGGTAAAGAAATGACCATGGGAGGCAGACATTCTTCCTGCCACTCATCGCATTGACGAACACCATAGACGCCCTCTTTCTAGCCTGAAATGGCTGATACCAGTGAACAATAGATTGCATTCAAGGATACAGCAAATGCAGCCAGTCTTCCGATTTTAATGTTGACATTCCTGTGTTACAAATATTTAATGCCATGGCTTTAAATTGAAATATAGTAACATCTGGTTAGACTGAAACAATATGCAACTGTCAAAACTACAGCGTAGATGCAACGAAAGTACGTTTCTATCCAGTGTTATTGGATTATTTAAGTATTACTGAGTGACATGTTATGTAAACAATCTCTATCTGATCACCAGAGACTCAAGAAGTAAACCATGTCTTTTGTAGACAATGTAGTGATTGTACATCTAGAAAAACTGGACCTCAACCAACATACCTCAAAGAAGCCATGTTCTCCTATACTCAGACACAAAAGAAAATATACAGGGAAACCAAAAGTATCTGGAAAACTTTCAAATGTTGCTTGTCCCAGACATAAACCTTCCAAATGCTGTATCCGTAGACTTTTACCATTTCTAAAATAGATCAATTCAAGTTTAGAACAATAGGCGGCTGGGAACAGAACACGGGTGATGTGTAAATGCTGCTGCGAAGCCCGTGAATTCACCCGCAAATACCGTGGATGCAATGGAAAGGTTTTGTTTAATTTGAGATTGTAACATAAACCAAGCGGAAATTGCTAGTTCCTACCGGCATATACTATCGGAGAGCGAATGATGTCTTCACATCATTTAGAACGTGGTTGAAGCACTGAAATAGTCCATGACGTCCTATGTTCATTGCTCCTGTGGAGCGAACAGATAATATACAATACAATACAATACACTATTGTCAGGATCATCATCATCGTCTCCAATCAATTTGTATACAGCTTTGTGTTAAGGCAAAATTAATAGGCATGTCCACAATTTTGCAGTGTATATATAGATCTAATAAACACAAAGGCATAACTTGAAGCTCCTGGGCCCCAATGAAAAATCTATAACGGGCCCTTCAACTATCATTCCCATTATTACTGGTTGTTCGTGTCATCAGCGCCGCTATCATTTGAGAAAACATGTGACGTCATAGTGACGTCAGAAGTTTTGATCAGTAGAGGTAAGGATGCCGGAGAGAGCCCAGGAGAGCAGTGTACGAGTTCATAGAAAATGCATGCTTTTCAATACAAACGGATCCTCCAACAAAAACATTGTTTTTTTTATTTGTATTTTTTTTATGTCTTGACCCGATTTGCCTGAAACAATGATTATTGTTATGCTTGATTGTTTTAATATGATACTCAGCAATATTCTTTGTTGAATCTTTCTCTAGCATGCTGAATGAAGACCTTGATAGATTTTCATTTATTGTATGTATATTTATGCAAGATTTCTACACTCCTCACTCACAACTTAAATATGCACATAATGGCAATGTGTGTGGTCAGAAGGCGAAAAAGCAGAAACAAGCTGTTCTGTAATGGAATATCCCCATAAGGACTACTGCCGTTTACATGGTTCATACTTAGTATTTCCTACAGGCCTCTTCAAGATAACCATGTAATAATAATGGTCGATGAGCATGGATTCCTTAGTAAGTTGGAATTTCTATTATGTAAAGACTACTACTGCTACTATTAATAATAATAACAACAACAACAACAACAACTATAATATTTGATAATAAAGTCCCCTAGTGGGACTAGTAAAAAAAAAGTTGAATAAAGTTAATAGAAAAGAAATTTGAAAAAAAATGAAAAACCCACTTTTTCCCCTTACAAAATGCTTTACTAATAAAAAAAAACAAAATAAAGCAAAAACGTTACACATATTTGGTATCGCCGCGTCCGTAACTTCCCCGACTATAAAGCTTATTTAACCCACATGATGAACGCTGTAAAAAATAAAATAAAAAACAAGGCAAAAATTGCTGTTCTCTGTGAATCCTGACTTTAAAAAAATCTGATAAAAAGTGATCAAAGAGTCGCATCTACTCCAAAATGGTACCGATAAAAACGACAAGTCGTCCCGTCAAAAAAAAGCCCTCATACAACTGCATCGGCGAAAAAATAAAAAAAGTTATGGCTCTTCAAATATGGAGACACAAAAACAAATAATTTTGAAAAAAAAGCGTTTTTACTGTGTAAGTAGTAAAACATACAAAAACTATACAAATTTGGTATCTTTGCAATTGTAACAACCCGCTGAATAAAGTTATTGTGTTATTTTTAAGACGCAAAAAAGTGTGGCGAAATGTCAGATTTTTTTCTACCCCCCCAATTTTTTTCACAAAAGTCAATTAATAAATAATATGTACCCCAAAATGGGGCTATTAAAAAATACAACTTGTCCCGCAAAAGACAAGATTTTATACAGCTATGTCGACGCAAAAATAAAAAAGTTAGAGCTCTTCGAAAGTGACAATGGAAAAACTTGGCTTGGTCATTAGGGCACAGAATACAAACAGGGGGAAATGTTTTTATCATAGAGCGGAGATGTGGCTTTACAGCTGTTGTAGCACTACAAGCACCAGCATGCCTGACATGGCTGAGAGCCATTGGTCGTCCAAGTCTAGATAAACTGCTATATGAAGACAGACTGACACAATAGAGAGAGCTACGCAGACATAACCGATACCATTCTATAAGTGTTTGATGTAGACAGCTTTACTAGTACTAGTGACACACTGATTGCTTCTATTGGTGACACAAAGGTAGATCTAGTTAATGATGTATCGTAGAAATATAAAACCCTTCCTGAGGGTAAGCCATAAGCTAGCTTTGGTTGAATGCACATAGGTTTCAAGAGTCTCAAATTACTATTTTACACAAGCAATACCTTGTCAGCACTCTATTCGTGACCCTGAGCAAAGCACTTCAGTACTAGACGAATTCAACACCACCATGACCCGACAGTCTCCAGATACAGCTTCTGAACTTTCACTGTGATTCTGAGTAACCTATGCAAAGTAGCTTTCCTCCTAATTTGCATACTTTTCCCAGCATTGCCTGTAAGACTCCCTACACCAGCTGGATCTCCACAAGGAAAAGCTGTACCTGAGTATCACGTCACACTTCCAAAGAAGTTTTCCTGAATCGGGGGAAAACTTGCTAACAGCCTCGGGCTTCAGGGCATCGATCGGAGACCACTAGCAGTGGTCTCCGATCAAGTTTAACCCCTCTGATGAGGCAATCAATGGCACCATCCTCTCTCACTCCACCGGTACATCCGCAATGCAATTACGGGGTACCGATGGTTTCTCTTGCAGCCTTGGGGCCTAACAAAGGCCCTAGGTCTGCCTTTAGTAAATGCCTGTTAGGCCATGGCCTAACAGATGCCTGTCAGTTTTACACTGACAGATATAATACACTGCAATACATAAGTATTGCAGTGTATTACAAAAGCAATCACAAGATTGCATAGTAAAGTCCCCTAGTGGGATTAAAAAAAAACGTTTAATAGTTTGTAATGAATAAATAAATGTCTAAAAAAAAAATGAAAAACCCACTTTTTCCCCTTACAAAAAACTTTATTATGAAAAAAAAGTAAAAAGTTACAAATATTTGGTATCACTGTGTCTGTAACGACACCAACTATAAAACTATTGCATTATTCAACCCGCACGGGTAAAATAAAATCATCCCTTCCAAAAAAAATTATATAAAGTGATCAAAAAGTCACATGTACTCCAAAATGGTACCAATAAAAACTACAAGTCGTCCCGCAAAAAAAAGCCCTAATACATGTTAGCAGAAAAATAAAAAAGTTATGGCTCAAAATATGGCGACACAAAAACAAGTAATTTAGAAAAAAAAAAGTGTTTTTACTGTGTAAACGTAGTAAAACATTAAAAATCGAGATAAATGTGGTATCGCCGCAATCGTAACAACCCTCTGAATAAAGTTATTATGTTATTTATGCCACACGGTAAACGTCGTAAATTTAAGACACAAAAAAGTGTGGCGAAATTTCAGTTTTTCCCCTATTACCCCAACAAAAATGTTAATAAAAGTTAATCAATAAATTATATGTACCCCAAAACGGTGCTATTAAAAAATACAACTTGTTCCGCAAAAAAATAAGACCTTATACAGCTATGTCGATGGAGAGATAAAAAAGTTATAGCTCTTTGAAAGAGACTATGGAAAAATGCATCAGGCTATGAATACATATGTAGATGTTCTTTTAGTATCACAATAATATAATTTTACATGAAACCACCTAACTATTAAAAAATTGGACTGTGTCTCAGATTCCACAAGATCCAATGAATCAGATAGTGATCACTGAATTTAAGAGGACAAATGTCTACTTTGAGATCAATTAGCCATCAAAATGGGAAAAGCCTATTTGCAGATGACGCATCAGCTGTCTGCTGTCTTAAAGGGAACTTGACATCACGTCTGTGAGCCCAGATATACTTTTTGTATCAGGGTCAAGGAGTTCAAAAGTACGCTACACTGCAGGCAGTTAGTGACCCAAGTGATTGAACTAAAAAGCAGCCGTTGTAATACAATACAATCTCATGAGCTCAGACTGGAGACTTATTTCCCACGTGTTATCATTGTTGTATGCCACGGGTAGGAAGTGGAAATGGGAAGTGACACGTTATCGTGTATATGCTGCATTATATCTATTGTTATTATGGCCACCGCATTTCAGGACAATCTCCACCAAGTTGAAGCAGGGAAATACTTTGACATGATTAACATTATCTTGTGACTTACAAAACACTCACTTCCTAAGTTTAGACAGCTTCCTTGGGGAGTGTAAGTCACTGTCAGTATATGTAAATAAATATCATTGGTATTTTTTTTTTTTTTACATTTAGTATGCTTCATTCATATGCTTGTTGTTTTAGGTCCCAAATGGTAAAAATGACAAAGAACAGGAGTAAAAATATAATAGAAGGTTGAACCCCATACTTTTTATTATGCAATGATTACCATATCTCTATCATTTAGATAATACCGACAGTCCCATTAAGTGAATCTGGACCTTTACAGGAATTTAACCTTTTGAATGACACAGCTTCGTTCACATCTGCATTGAGACTCCATTCATGGGTTCCATCGGACCTTTCTGTCAGGGGAACCTATGAATGAAATTTAAACTGAAACAAACGGAAACCATAAGTTTAAGTGTTCCGTCATTTTGATGGAATCAATACTGTAGTCGACTGCGCTATTCATTCCGTCAAAACAACTGAACCATTACACAACTGTGACAAACGGAAATCATTTGCAGCGGATCAGTCACCATTGAAGTCAATGGTGATGCAAACGTAAACCTATAGTTTCCGTTTGTTTCAGTTTGGATTCCGTTCATGGATTCCCCTGACGAAAAGCTCGGACAGAACCAATGGACGGAGTCCCGACGCAGATGTGATCGAAGTTGTAAAGTGTTGTATTTATTTATTTTACCAAACAGGCAGAAACGGGGCTTTATCTTGATTTTTTGTTACCGGGCTCTCTGTACTCCATGTATGTCTCGGAGTGTGGACCCATTTTGAAGAAATATTATAGAAATTTATATACACCAACGTTTACCATATGCATGACCAAGTTTTATATTTAAGACAACTCCTGTCCATATGCTTTATTGGGCATCCTTCATAGCTCTATAAGTTTCCATTCTGGCCGACCTGGCCCATCCATGTATTGCATGGTGGGTCATTCATTTGAAAGGCCACCATGCAATATTACATTTCCCCGGCAGCAGCCGCTTAAAGGGAAATGACTGGCCAGACACAGCTTTCCCTGCCGAGAACAACTGATCATCTGGCTTCCATTTAAAAAGGGGTTGTCTTCAGGAGACAACCACATTGTGAACAAAAGAGAGAATCTCAAAGGAGAATAAATAATATCCTCCATAACATCTCATGGTCGGAAGTTTCTTAGCAAAGTATTCTGTAAACCAGTAAAGATCGTACAGCTTCACAATTCTAGATGTAAAACTGTACACTACACTGTACGTAGGAGTATAGAACTTATAATGTGAACCATATGACAAAGAATGAACTAATAATATTCAGAGCCCGCACTGCCAGCAATTCCTGTGATGTGTGCAGAGCATTTTAATTTCTCCTTTAATTCGATTAACCACCAACCGCCTTTCTGCAATGACTGCACAGAAAGCAGACGCAGTTGGACGCCAAAACTCTAAGAAGTGCCACACTAAACAGCTCGCTCTGGGCAACAGCCCAGTCTAGAAGTGCTGAGTCAAAAACAATGTCCTCTTAAAGATAAAAAATCCATTTCTGATCCTGATTTTTACACATGACTTAGTCTAGTCCGATAAAGAAGTCAAAAAAGGATAAAACGGAGACAGGACAGAATGCTGGACACCATGCTCTGCATTACTGTGAACATGTCCAGTGTACAGTGCGTATATTCATCAAGATCTGCTGGCACTGCCAGATAGAAACATATATAGACATATGCAGGAGATCTGACCCGCACAGGGATAGCATGTGCTTATCATGAATATCAGCAAGCACAGGATTCTTCCCTGCCACTAGTCTATCTAAAGCTGGTCATACACGCTATGATTGGGCCACCACTGACCTCTCATTCCCAGAAGAAGGACAGCTTCATCTAAATATCTGAGTGATTCCCATTGTTCCCCACATAATATTGTTGGGCATCGGCCATCCGCACTGCCTATGTGACCCTCCGTAAAAGCTTAATTTTTCCAACCAGCTCAAATCACGTCCTTATTAGATCAAAATCAATAGACAAAGCTGATCACTAATAAGTGATCTCCGAGCAGTGACATCATTCTTTTCATATTGTACGGTCTACACCTATTGTGCGTCATCATAAGCTACATGCGTGCATTGTAGATCATGCTATTTTTCGGAATGAACAATCAATTAGTCAACAATGTACAATATTTATATCGTTCATCATTGATCATTTGACTCATTTACGCCGAACAATTATTTTTGCAAATACTTAATCCTTAAGCTTTTCTTTTCAATATTTTTCAGCTAAAGGGAAAAATAACCAAGGCAAAAGAATTCTTTAGTACACCCATGGCCTAGATATGTTCAAGCCAAAAAATTTAAAAGGCAACTTAACTTTCAACAAACTTCTGACATGTCATAGTGACATGTCATAAGTTTTGATCAGTGGGGGGGTCGAGCACTAAGACTCCCACCGATCGATAAAACTAAGCGCTTAGCCGCTTGGTTTCTGGTCGGCTTTTCTCGGGAAAGCCAATGTAACGGTGTACGGACTCACCTGAGCGCTTCTGCCGCTTCGTTTTAGCGATCGGTTGGGGTCTCTGTGCTCGGACCCCCACCGATCAAAACTTATGACATGTCACTATGACATGAGGACAGCATCCATGTGGCAAAAATATACTTGTGTTCATGAACACATCCCAAATATATATAAAAAGCTACGTTTCGACTCCGCAGGAGTCTTTCTCAAGCATCCTGCGGAGTCGAAACGTAGCTTTTTATATATATTTGGGATGTGTTAATAAAAACAAGTATATTTTTGCCACATGGATGCTGTCCCCAAGTTTTTTTACTAGTAGTCCGTCCGGATGGGATTTCTGGACACGGAATTTGCATCACTTTTAAATTGAAGTGGAGAGATTCCGATAAAGTGAGTGCCGTGGAATTACTTCTTTACAATGTCACTATGACATGTCAGAAGTTTGTTGAAAGTTTAGTTCCACTTTAAGAACTTTTAGTCTAGGTTCACACACCATGTTAAGGCAGTTATGCAGGACCAGACCCGAGGCATGTATGCCACAGATATATGCAAGTGCATAATAATAATAATGATCTTTATTTATACGGCGCCAACATATTCCGCAACACTTTACAATTCAGAGAGAATATGTACAGACAAAATCAGACATTTATATAGTGACAAAACTAATAAAAAAAATCAAAGAAGTGGAGTAAGGGCCCTGCTCGGACACTCTATTAACATAATTTTAGCTAATGATAATGCTCAAAGGTAGTGTGAACAGAGCCTTAGCTGACCTCAAACTGATAGACAAACAATTTTGTTTCTCGTACGGTTTTACATTTTTTATTCTATAAATATGTATTATAAAATATTGTTAGACTTTTCAAAACATTCTTTATTAGTTCTTATACAAACAGACATCAACAGATTTGAGTTTGTCTTGACTATAACTAGAACTAGGTCTTGCAGGACTGCCAGCAAGGTCTTTACAATGTCCTTATAAGATAACATTGGTGTTTTTCCATGTTTAGATTAAGAAGTATAGGAAACTGTAAACAATCCACAAGTTTCTTTACATGTAAAATAAACCACCAGTCTGCTGATATTCTTGCACAAGACTATCAACTAAAGCTAAGGCTGTAATTTTCAGCGCTGTGGTTTACCACGATTTGGAAATAGAAAATTGTAGATAAGGAAGTGGTGAACGGAGGTCAATCTGTGCACAGTAACACCATTAGGGCTCATTCACAAGGCCACATTTAGGGTCCTTTTACACCGCCCCATATGGGCTGTAAAAACGAGTGCCGATCAACGAGATAGCGCATTGATCGGCGCTCGTTTGCTCCTTTCACAAGGAGCGGTGATCAGTAATGAATGGTGACGAGCGATCCTTGCTACGATCGCTCGTCATCATGCATTTCCAACATGTCGACAGCACGTCTCTTTATGTTTACAGGGAGATGTGCTGCCGACAAAGATAATATTTCTTGCGATACACGATACAATCAGCTGATGAATGAGCAATGAACACTCGTTTGCCTGATCATTGGCCCATGTAAAAGTGCCTTTATGTTACAGAATGCATAGCTGGTGGTCAGTGTAAGCTCATTCAAACATAGAAAAAAGCTCTGTATGCAGTTATTACATGATATTTCTTACTCCATTCTACCTAATATACTATGATTTCCCATGCTTAAGCCTCACATGAATAAAGTCTCCTTAGTTATGTTGTGATACGGTCACAAGATCAAGTTATAGAATGTTCTTTGTTCACACAGAGAGAGCTTATATGACAGATCATTAAACACAGACCTTCCCAAGGTGTTCAGTGGTGATGGCTTTGAACCACCATAGCATATGAATTCATCCATCATAGCCTCATAGTTTGCAATCCCTGCCACAAAAACGACAAACTTAAAAATATAATATATTGTATTCATTGCCATCAGGAAATGGAGACCCAACGACTCAAGTACCTGTAACATTAGCATTCAATTTTAATCTATAAGTCCCTTCATCTTTAGAAGAGTGTATTGTAAGGGACGGAGGAGTTAGGGAACGCCATCACCACACTGGTACATATGTATGGGCTTGGATATGTATATCTATGTATATGTGTGTGTTGGCACCTGTATTCTGCAAAGGCTAAGGGGTCGCTCTTAAAAAATGTAATCAGAGTAGAGTCACGACAAGAGACTAGATTATCATTAAAGTAATCTCTGCATGGAAATCAAATCTTGACACAATCTAGATTAGTAAATTACAGCCCTTTACATGCTCAGCTGCTCTATTTTTCTTTTAAGAGTCCCTTTAAGATGCTACATATTCAAATTCTGAAGCTAGATCTGTGTATAACCGTATTTTGAGGATATTTTAAGGGGGTGTCCATGCACAGACAACTGATGACCTAACCCGAACCCCGCACTGATCAGCTGCTCTGGCTGCCTCCGGGCACCTGATGTTATGAGGGGTATGCAGTATTCGGAGCTGGAAGCAGATGGCTCCAACTACTGCATAGTGGCTGTTCCACAGAACTGCAACTCTGCACCTATTCACTTGAATAAGAGCAGAGCTGCAGTTCTGCAGCTCGACCGCTATTCTGTGATCGGAGCCATCTGCTTCCGGCATGGACATCCGGTGCCCGGAGGCAGCCAGAGCAGCTGATCAGTGTGGGTTCCGGGTGTCGGACCCCCCACGATTAAATACTGGATAGGTCATCAGTTGTCTGTGTGTGGACAACCCCTTTAAGTTGAACAGGACAACATTGTTACCATATACTATATAACCTGATTGTCATAGGAAGATCATTTAACCATTTCCAACATGCATTTTGTTTTTACAATTATATATCCCAATCTGGTGGAACGTTATTGGAAAGCAATAAAATCATTCAGTCTAATATATTTAAAATTAATTATATAAAACTGTCTACTGCAATAACAAGTATTAATGCTACCAATTAACCTCGTATTGGATCATGCTCTTGGCTCATTCAATTCTCAAAATGAACTTCCGATCACTGGTCAAGTAACCTGAAAAGGTATGAGCTACTGACACAATAGTACCATATGTATGAGAGAATAATTCGCATTCTACTATATATTTCTAAATAGTTCTACACACTAGTAGTCACTTCCAACCATCTACTTTTGTTATACTGTAAAACATCCAATCATGTACAATAAGGAATTCGGGGGAGGGGTTGCTGTAGAGCTGTCAACCAGCCTGTTTGTTAACTTTTATTAACTGAACAATCAAAGACAAAATACTGCGCTCCTTTGTTTCAAGGCTCTTGTTGAAAAGTAATATGCAGAATTGCTAAGCCTTGGTATTACACTTTATCCACTATAGTTGACTTCTACAAAAAATCCTTCCAATTGTATACCGAAACAAAATAAACAGTGCTTTCCTTTCGGAAAAGATTAAAAGAATTGGCTAACTAACGCTTTTGTATGAATGTTCTTTGATTTTAAGGCTTGTAACACAATGATATAACTCAATAAAACCAAACTCTGCAGCTTATAACAGTTGTTAAGATATGAAAATGTGCCTTTTACCGGTGGGATCTAACGACAAAACAGGTTTTTGACATATTAATACATACATACTTTCGCCACTAATTCCAAATAAGCCTGCCAGCGATTGTGCGGTTTATGTACAGTGAGATGAATGCATATTTAGCATGATGGATGCTGTGTTATGGAATCAGGATCATATTAGGTCTCGCCTGTTCATATCACAATATATATCTTCAACTTAATTGCACCAAAAATACAATATAGGTCATTGATGTCATCTTCAAAATGACTCAAGTATGACCAGGCCCCTCTTCTGAAGTTAATTCTGCATGGCACCAAAATGAAAAGAAAATAACTTGTCCTTTCTCTTTTGGTGGTTGACAGATGCACATCCAGCACGTCCCTTGTCTGAAACCTTACCATATCCCTTCAATCCCTGAAAGTTACGAGAAATCTTAAAATTACAATGCATGGAAAAACTCCTAATCCTACTCCTAATGCCAAAATCTACAAAGGATATTGTGGGATTGGATTCTCTTCATATAGACATAAAATAGCCTCATTGCAGATTGGGTTTTTAAACTACACCCAAGACATTTGCTGTGTAAAAGCACACAGCTTATCTGCCATAGGATGGGAATTCCGAAGGGAAAACCACACCAAATTGTGGTGCAGTTTTTCGGCCAGAATGTCCGCTGCGGAAACCTGCACAAAAAAGGAGTTTGATACTTACGTAGCCATAACGACGCGTCCCTATGCCGTCCTGCAGGCCAGCCTCCTGTGATTGGCTGCAGCAGTCACATGGGATGAAACATCATCCCAGGATGCCCGGCTGGACAAAAAAACACAGAATTCTGGGTATTAGATTCATTTTTGTGTTTTTTTGCGGCAGAATCTCTGCTTTTTTGCCGCAAAAAAAGGTAATATCTGTTATTTGTCGCAGGTTTTACCTCCCCATTTCATTCAAGGGGGAAAACCATCAAAAAAATAAGCAGAGATTACGTAAATACAATTGACATGCTGCGGATTGAAAAACTGCACAGCAGGTCAATTTCTGAGCGTATTTTTTCGCTCAACATTTACGCAGCGTGTGCATGAGATTTGTTTAAATCTTATCCACTTTGCTGCTACTGTATTATGTTGCGGATTTTCCTCAACTAAATCCGTTGCGCAAAATCTGCAGTATTTACGCTACTTGCCCTAAGGGATCCAAATGCAAAACAACAGCTCAACTCTTTCCAATAATTCAAACCCAGAACTATTACGTTTTTAATCAAAAATTCAGATAAATAAAAATGAAGATGAGATAATGCATAAAACTCTGTCTGACCTTGTCCTATGATGTACTTGTTCCATATTCTAGCATTATTGGCTCCAATTCTGCAGTCAATATCACCCAATGTTTAGGAGTATTAGGTCAATGCATATGAGCCATGCCCAATAAGGGGTCCATGCACATGGTAAAATCCTGTTCTGCTGTTTATGGAGTCCCTATGATCCTGCTGTGTGCCACCATATGATGCCTCTATATTGCGAAATATTATCTCCTAAAATAATTGAAAATACCTTAGTAATATAGCATGCATCAGAGAATGCCACGATTTATTTTCTGCACAAAATCCATATAAATCTGTGAGCAAAACACGTACAGATCCGTACAACACAGATGCATAATACGGCCGTGTGCATGAGCCCTTATTGTCTAAATCCATATAAATAACTGCCCTAGGAATCTAGTCGGTTTCTGATTGAAAACCTGCCCCAGTTATTTGCTCAGTATTTGCCCCAGAATTTCTACAATTTGGTTGCAACTAACTGTAAAATAAATGGCTAAACCAGACTGACCCATGTGTGGCTGTAAAGCAAGACAATAAATTGCTGCAAATACTTGGTCAAGCACTAGAGCTCAACATATTTCCTCATCCCCCTTCACTTCAATACTCCTTTTTTCTTTCTTACACTGGCAAGTTAAGACTTAGAGAATAAATCTTAATCCCTTCAAATGCTCCATCAACTCAATCTTGTCAACGGTACAAAGCCTACCAAACATTACTCGGGAGGACGTGATCCAAACTGTTAGGGAGATAAATGATCAAGCAAAATGGTTTTGGTGCCTGAAATCTCCAACTAGAAAGCTTCATCAAAACAGTGATAACATGTAGGCCAGAAGCAGAGTTGAAGCCAGGTCAGCTCTCCTAAAGTAGAAGTAATATAATTCATTATTATAATATTCTTTTCACATCAAAATAGTCTGAACTCATTTTATTTAGGTGATTTGACTAGGTGATTCTGCAGCCATGTTGCACTACAATACCAAGCGGCCAGACTGAGTAAATAAAAGCCAGCAATGTATTACCGGGGGCAGGCGACAGATCTGCGGATCTTCTCATATACTCCGAAGCTGAATTTGAATTTTAGAAGGAATTATCCTTTAAATTGGGTGAAATTATTGGAATTCTGATAAAAATCGAGGTAGTTGGCCTATTTATACAATGCGTAGTGTATAGACATGTCTTCTAGAGTAGTACACAACACTTATTCACATGTATCAGTTCATGTTCTCAGTGGGGTTCACAATCCTTTTACCCACACAGACATTAGGGACAGTTCCATAGACGGATCAGATTCACATATCAGTATGTTTTTGGAGTGTGGGAGAACATACAATATCCATGCAAGTTGTCCCTATGGCCCCAGTCTGCAAGGCAGCAGGTCTGACTACTGAGCGATCGTGTATAAAATACTACAGATGGGCAAGTTACTGTAGACCAGTGTTCCCCAACTACTGGCCCAGAAGACATATCATCCCATGTATGTGGCTTTCCAGATGTTGGCAGCTGCAGACACTATTATGCACTAGTTTCTGCAGGGATGTCATAGCATTATTAGAACTTGGTAACAGGGTCTAAACCATATCACTAGCAATTAACACTATGGTAATAAAAAAAAGCATATCCCTAGATCATATGCTTAAATGGGTTGTCCACTACTGAACAACTGATGACCTATCCACCGGAGGCCACTTACCGGTGCGGGTCCGGGTGTCGGACCCCCACAGATCATGTAGTGATGACCTATCCGGTGGATAGGTCATCAGTTGTCCAGCAGTGGGCAACCCCTTTTAGTAGATTTTTTTCACTTTTAACATTTAGAGTGTCTTAACATAATTTGTCATATTTAAAAGTGGCTCACAAGCGACAATCGGTTAGGAACCTCTGCTGGCTTAAAAGCCAGAACTTCCATAGACATTAAAAGAAAAGAAATATGAAAAGTCAAATGCCAGTAGTAATTTCTAGGTACACTGGCTCCCTAACTCCTTGTTCCGTCCTGTAATATGTTATATGATTTAGGGTAGATATAGGTTATCATGGGTTATATAATTTGCAAAAGAAATCAGGAAGTATTTTTTCTTCTTCCTTCATATACTAGATACACTATATGGCCAGAAGTATGTGGACACCCCTCCTAATTATTGAGTTCAGGTGTTTCAGCCACACCAATTGCAAAAAAAATCAAGCACACAGACATGCCATCTCCATAGACAAACATTGTTAGTAGTATGGATTGTACTGAAGAGCTTAGTGGAATGCCACCTCTTTTACAAGTTAACTCATAAAATGACTTTATGCTAGATCTGCCATGGTCAACTGTAAGTGCTATCGAAGAAAGGAACTGCAGCACTTAAGATAATCCAATGAAGTCTATTTGATTTATTCACCAAGCATAAAAACACTTGCAACGTTTCAACCCATGAATGGGTCTTTATCAAGCATGCCATGAAGTGGTAGACTACGCAAACTCACAAAGCAGGACCACCGAGTGCTGAAGCATGTGGCGCGTTAAAATTGCGTATCCTCTGTTGCATCACGAGCTACAGACTTCCGAACTGTTTCACGAAAGATTCACAAAATGGGTTTCCATGGAGCAGCAGCCTAAGATCACCATGCGCCACGCGTCAGATGGAGTTATGTAAAGCACGTCGCCACTGGACTCTGAAGCTGTGGACATGTGTTCTCTGGAGTGATGAATCATGTTCAAACCTGGCAGTCAGATAGCTGAAAATGGGCTTAGCAGATGCCAGGAGGGCAATAGCTACCAGAATGCATAGTGCCTACCTAAACATTTGGTGGAAGAGGGATAATGGTCTGGGGCTTTATTTCACGGTTTAGGTGAGGTCCCTTATTTACAGTGAAGGGTAATCTTAGTGCTTCAGCATGCCAAGACATTTTGGACAATTGACTTTGTGGCAACAGTTTGGGGAAGGCCCTTTCCTATTCCAACATGTGATGAGTTTAGTGTGGGGGAACTCGACCAGCCCTAATCTTAATCCCATTGAACACCTTTGGGATGAATTGGAACACCAATTGTGAGCCAGACCTTCTTGTACAATATCAGTGTCTGACCTCCGAAATGGCGGATGGGGCACAAATTCCCACAGACACACTTCAAAATGTTGTAAAAAGCTTTCCCACATGTGCGGAAGTTGATTTAAAATATGTTATACTAAGTTTTTCCATACAATATGTATTATATTTCCTTGTAACATCCTGATTTAGGCTGTGCACTTTGCAAATGTGTGAGATTGAGTATTGTTTCCGGTGTGAACGGTTTCTTATCTCTTCATTGTATTTTATTCAATATATGTACGCATGATGTGATGCCATTATTTCTCTATTGATACACTAATTGTATTGTGTTTATTGTTCAATAAAACGAGTTTAAAAAGTGGAGGATGTTATAGCCACAAAATACCCATGTTTTTGGAATGGGGTGTCCAACAAGCTCATAGGGGTGTGATAGTCAGGTGTATATAGTGTATTTAGCTGCATAATAATAAGCACCAGATATAGTGATCCCTACTGAGAAATGCAGGCCCTCGTAACCGCGTACAGCATCTCTGAACACCATCATCATAGCGCTATGCCTCTTATAGGGAGAACTGTTTAACATTTCTACAGTTTTCTTTTACGCCCTTCTCTAGTGTTTACGGCTCATAACAATACTTGAACCTGACGAACGCCATCAGTATCTCATGGTCTGTGCATTCCCCTCCTGTATATAGGATGAATAAACTGTGCCTGTCCTGTGACTCAGCCGAATTGAAAACCATGTCCCCAGAGGCATAGAACTCCCAGCCTATGCTTTGTTTCTTTCTCTGCTATCCTCAGCTCCTTTCAGGGCACATGTTTAGTTATGATGGCTTCTCTTTTTTTCTTAATCCTCCCCAATACTGACAGAACAAAGGCAGCAGCTTGCGCCGTCCTGCTGGGTTTCTACACAAGTCCAGCTGCGCTTTCCCTCCACTGACACCCATCTGCTGTCAACACCAGTGCCAGGTCTGAGTGGCAAAAGGCTAAGCAGATGCTATTCTGAAGTGACAAAATGGTCCTAAATGAATGGGAATAAAGAATTACTGGACACTTAACAACACCAGTGGCTTGTTGTGTACAGATGTAGCAGAGCTGAATGTAACAATTTTTTTTGTGCACAATCATAACTCAGAGGTTCGACAGCTGAATAAGTATTACCTACAGCGATGTCACATGTCACAATGTGATGTTCCAGACTACGTATGTTCAGCCCATGTATGATTTTCTGATAAACATAGTTTTATATACACATATCTGTTTATGTCCATGATTTAAATATGTAAATTACATGAGCCCCACTTGGGACAAAGACTGACATGCGCACCTGCTATGGCAGCCAGGAGAAGGGGGGCCCTTTTTCTGTCTTACCAAATGGCTGTATAAACCTACAGAGGGATCTTCTTCTCCACAGTCTCGGCAACATAAGCAAAAAAGTGGAAACGACCCGAGGTCCATGTCACCCTTCTCTTCCATATATGATGGGAAAAGTTGGATGGGGCGACAATGACTGGGTCAGTCTGTTCCAAAAAGCTGGGGTTAGTGTATTGGCATAAACCAGCAATAGCATCGGACCCTATCTGATTTTTGCCATGAGGCCTCTTCCTCCTACACCTCTGGATGTGAGAGAACATATTTAGTGTACAGTCTTCCCAGCAAAATATAGCTACCATGTAAAAGTAACAGAAAATCAACTTATCGCAGACGTCAAATAGAAATCAGAAACCGAGAACAAAAATAAGCAAAAAGGTTCCATTTCATTCAATTGATCTGCAGTGGGAATGAGATATGTAACCAGAATGATTTATATAAAATGTTACTTGCTATCTAACCCAATGTGCATGAGAACCAAGGTTACAGTCCATCCCACAACATTCTTTTGGAAAATCTACTGCAGCGTTTCTATTGTGTACCACTAAAGGAGGGTTACTGTATAAAGCAAATATCGAAATGTCAAGGTAAAAAAGTGTCAGGTATCGGTTTTAATTGTTGATCATTTATTTTCATTTTTTAACATTCCCAGTATCAGGGAAAGCTGGGTGACAAGAAACATGGTCCCAATGGCAGCTCCCCCAGGGGCTCCTGGTTTTCTGCATTTTTGCCAGTCTGTTGGAGTTTCTGGTATTTTTGATGCCATTAATAGGAGACCATAAGACCCCATTATAAGTCAACGGCGTCCGTCAGGATTCATTGGTATACAGCTGTTATGGCCGCGTTATAAACAGAAGTCATGACGCTAGTGTGAACATAGACTTAGCCATGTACATGAGCCCAATGGGTGGAATTTACTAAGACTGGCAGTCTTAAAACAGTCCACTGGAGTAAAATGCGCTCAATTTATTAAGAAGCGCTTTTAAAAAATTTAATGCATCTTCGGCTGCTGTGCTGCACAAACTGAGATCTACGACAGCTATGAACTGGCCTTGCCCCTCCTGCTAGTCCCTTCCCACTTTTTAGAAAAGTGCCAGGCAAAACAGGCATGCATCATAATTTTTCCGACAAAAAACGGATGCAAATCGCTGAACAAAACTCCCCCATTGTCTGTATATTTACTATATTAACAGTAATGTCAGAAAGTTCTGCAAGTTACACAATATTATCAGCTGACTATAGTAATGTCATCCGCACTTATAATTTCTAACATACACAATCAACATTACCATGCACTTGTTTGTTTTAACATTTATTGGATGCACACACAGCGTTTTGTTGCGTTATTTGTGGCGTTAGCGTTTTTTGCTGCAATTTTTTTTTAGATCAAATACGATGCAGCCAGATGTCTAAGGTCAGGTTAGGTCTGTATAGTTTTGAGCTTAAGGACGTAAACAAGAATGGGGCAGGTTTATAAAACGAGATGAATTAGGCGGCAGATTCGCCATTCTCTGAGTTAAATTTGGAGCAACTTGGCACGTCAGGTACTTTTCTCTTCTTTACACCACCTCTTGGGTGGTTTACTTTATACCACAAATTTGCATCTAAATTATGGCGCATGCCAGTAATAAATCTGGGGCAATTCCCGAATACACTTAGGGCTCATTCAGACGAATATAAATAACGTCCGTGTGCTGCGCAGGGAAATCACGCGCAGCACATGGACCCATTGATTTCAATGGGGCCGTTCACACATGCAGGAGTTTTCACGCAGCGAGAGTCCGTTGCGTAAAACTTACTGCATGTCCTACATTGGTGCATTTTTCACGCACCTATCGCCCATTGAAGTCAATGGTGGCGTGAAAATCACGCAGCGCACACGGAGGCACATCCGTGTGCGGTGCGTGATTTGCGCATCAATTCAATTGAAAATAATAATACAGTAAAAAAAAAAAAGGATGCGCTTTGCGAGTGCATGAATAACACATGCCACCCGCAAAGCACTCTGATGCATATCGGACCAGATTCACTTAAAAAGTGTCTATGAAGTGCAAGAAGTCACTAAAATTTGTAAATGTGGCGCATGGCATGTGCACCAGTTTCTTGGCTCAATTTGAGCCAGATTTTCTGGTGAACGATGAATAATCAATCTGCTTCAAAATTTCCAAGCACTGACAGCAAACAGAGATCTTACAAATGGTGAGAAATTGAAACGTTTCACTTTACAATGATTAAGCTTTATTTACATAAAACCATAAAATTACTATTGATGCATTTCTAGATAATCCTTTTACGGCTCTGTTTACATCTGCATTGGAGGCTTGGTTAGAGGCCTCCTTTACAGATTTTGTTGTTTTTGTTTAACAAAATAGCGCAGCAAGCAGCGCTATTTTGTCTGGCTAAATGACAGAAACTCGACGGAACCCATTAAAGTCAATGGGTTCCGTTGGGAGCCGTTGGTTTCCATCATGCGACGGATGCTGCACCCATAGATAAGAACATTGCTGTGTCCTACATGTACATATACTACTGTAGGAGTGGGCTATTTACCATGATAAATATACTGTGGAATGACCAGATTAAAATCCCTTTTCATAGGGCAGGATGTGTGCGGGAGCCCAGCTCTATAAACAAAGTCGAGGAAATTAACCAACCGGAAACAGCTGATGAACAAGACTTGAGCCAGAACCTTTCATTTCCATGATGCATGACTCTATAGAATGCAATAAACCTTTGCCCCTTTCCTGATACAGAGGGCTCATGTGAACTGCACTGAAGTCATCTAACAAGCGCCCAATTAGCCCTTTCATTACTAAACTCAGACTTCTAGATGGGATGTGGATGCACAAAAACGAAATGAAGGAGGAGTGAATCTTTTTATACTGTTAGGGTCAGTTCACACGTTGCGTAAATACTGCGTTTATTCGGCAACAGAAGTAGTTGCGGAAAATCTGCAGCAAATACAGTAGCAGCAAAGTGGATGAGATTAAACATGCTGCGTAAATACTGAGCGGAAAAAACGCTCAGAAATTGACCTGCGGTGCAGAATTTTATTCCACAGCATGTCAATTGTATTTGTGTATACGCTGTTTATTTGTTGCAGGTCTTCCCCATTAAGCTCAATGGGGAGGTAAATCCCGCAACAAATAGCGGTTGTTGGTTTTTTTGCGGTGGTTTCAGGCGAAAACCGCTCCGTAAATTCAGATGTATTTTGCTACTGCGTGTGAACATACCCTTACTCAGAACTCTGCTCCTCCCTCCAGCACGGCCTCCTGGGATGACCTTTCATCCCATGTGACCGCTGCAGCCAGGAGGCTGGCTAAGTGCTGCAGTTTTCCGCAGCGGACTTTTTCGGCTGGAATTCCCTGCGGCGCACAGGGCGGATACGCTGTGTAGTATTACACAGCCTATCGGCCCCATGTGAACACAGCCTAAGGGTATGTGCACACACATTAATTACGTCCGTAATTGACGGACGTATTTCGGCCGCAAGTCCCGGACCGAACACAGTGCAGGGAGCCGGGCTCCTAGCATCATACTTATGTACGATGCTAGAAGTCCCTGCCTCACTGCAGGACAACTGTCCCATACTGAAAACATTATTACAGTACGGGACAGTTGTCCTGCAGCGAGGCAGGGACTCCTAGCGTCGTACATAAGTATGATGCTAGGAGCCCGGCTCCCTGCACTGTGTTCGGTCCGGGACTTGCGGCCGAAATACGTCCGTCAATTACGGACGTAATTAGTGTGTGTGCACATACCCTAAGAGTCACCGTTTTTAAAGTTTATAAAATTGGGAGAATGGTAACAAAAATATACACGTTTCTCTGAGGTGGTTTGCTAAAGCAACACATTTATGTCACAACAATCAGACATATCATGGGGGATGGATGGATGGATGGATGGACGGACTGACTGACTTAATCCTGCTGATAGATATTTCGGATTTCTTTAGTTGTATTACCTGAAGATAAGACTATTGATCCACAAACAGGAACCTTTTTTGGAATTTTACTTAAAAGCTGGATAATCTTTGACTTGTTTATTTTGGGACATGCCACATAACAGTGACATGAAGCGGATGCGACTAGGCAGCTTATAGAGGTAGAATAAAGTGGTAAACTGACACATTCTCATATCCCCTATTACAATCACACATGGACAGCTTGGGATTCCGACACTCCAGCACGCTCCAAGGTCACAGAGCAGCTGTTAGCACCTGGATATTTAATTCCCTCTTAGTACTAGAAGAAACATCTGCTGCAGGCGACTAGGGCTTCCAAGCCCTTCTATTGGGAACAAACATGCTCCACAACAGGGCAAAATGGTTTTGGTTCTTTATACATACATTTTTATTAAATTTAATTAGGAATGTGTCAAATTCTGTAGGCTTTTCTTTGGGAAACTAAAGTAGAAAACAAGGCCGATTTAAAGGAACGCACTACAAAGCATTCATATCGTCTGTTCAAGTGAGTCTCCGGGCCATTCAACATGTTCCTTACCTGTCGTCCTGCGATGTCTCCTTATTTGTTACCCAGGTATCTTTATATTCAGATGCTCTCTTTGATAGATATGGCAGGATCAAGTGTAATATATATATATATATATATATATATATGTATATATACATATACACACACATATACGCTTGATCCTGCCATATCTATCAAAGAGAGCATCTGAATGTAAAGATACCTGGGCAGTTCATGCTGGCAGTATATATATGATTTCTCTATACAGATGACAGGCAGTTTACGTTGCCATGAACCAGTGGAAGCTGACTGAATTTTAATTTTTCAATGTTGAAGTCATTATAGCAGTTCTAGCGTAAATAACTTTATTGGTGTTCCTTGTTTTAATACTGTTTTTTTCACCTGCAGCCTTTTATTCTTCAAGAAGCATGAAAATTATTTTTTTAGAGCAAAAACATTTTTGTAGGACTCAATACAACAGTGCTTTTCAAAACACATCACATAGGGGGAGTGGGTATGTACAACAGAGAAAAGATTCCCTGCATCAGGAGACCAAAGACTAGTTCAGTGGTCAGTCTCTAAGAAGTGTGAGGTAGTTAATGTGACTTAGGGTCTGATAATACGTCAGAGCTACGTGTCAGGAGTATTCACCGACGTAGAGTTACGACGTAAGGCTTCGACCTATTGGCCACAATGTTAAAAAAAAAACGTTTACCGTGGGGTCGTTCTGAGGTAAATGTAACTTTTAAAAGAATGCCAAACACAGAATTTACACGAGGCAACAAAGTTCTTATGGACAACTGTTATAATTAGCAGTTTCCAGTCAGAGACCGATGTGTAATTCTAGACCAAAGCATGTGACATGTTTCTTATTTTTTCTTAGAATCATGAAGTAATTTCACAAGAAATCAGTCAATAAGTCATCATGGTTAAACTGGCGTGTTAGAAAGATGCAAGTGACCATTAAGGTCACAGATGTGACAACGTCCAGACTATAGAAAGCTGACAAAAAACAACAAAGGGACCAATTATTTTTAGTGATTGTTCCAAAGGGACAGAGGTGACTTTGGGAAAACAAATGCGGGGATGGACATTTCAGCTGCTGCAATAAATCTGCGAAACTACTACAACCACTGGATCATTTCATTCTAAAGCAATGAATCACCCCAAAGAAAATAGACCCAAAATATTGACCAATATTTGCAACGTTTGGGCCTAGATTAGAATTCTATGTAACATTGCTTATTGCTGCTTAATCTCTAGCTAAATTATAGTTGTGGCCCTATGTCCATCACTGATCTGACACTGACTTAACTCAATGGAATGATATTCACGTGGCTATATATGTATGTCAGAATGAATGTATGTAACATTAGATTTCAAAGCTAAGCCTTCTGTAGAAATATAGGATAGAGTCAGATTCCCCCATGAGTAAAACGAATCTAATTTTATGGGGCACTTAGAAGACACAACAAGCATACATAACATGTAAAAATAACTGAGTATGTGAGAATATGGCCTCATAAAGATTTTTTATAACTGATGATCGGGCTGAGAATCAGGCCTCATATGGAAAGATATTCAGTGTTTTTGAGGGGAAGAAAAAAAATCAATATGACACAGGGAAATTCTCCAATAACTTGGATAACCTCTTTGCAATTATCAATTCCTTCTCCTATTAAGAGTGGTAGCAGATATCAGAGGTAAGAATAACCTCACTGTACATGTCCAACTTTAGACAAATAGATGAACCTACAGTATGCAATCCGAGTGCCATAAAATAGTCTATTATTATTATGTCCCGTATCACAGTAACACAAGTAGCGAAACCATGAACCGATGACTGGACAATCTGTGTTATCACACAGACAATGAAATACTCGCCATAAGCGAACAAGTCAAACCAATATCCTACAACGATCCAAAAATATACTGGTAGATCAGTTGGTTGCCTGTATCGGTGTATAGTATACCTGTATGTGTCCTAAATGAGGATTATGCTGAAAGCTCCAATTTAGCATGTGTTAGGAAAACACCTGTTCCCTGTGAACTTGACTAGCTTTTGTGCCGTTCTTCTTTTACCTTGAGCCTACCTCTCTTCTCTATCCTTCTGCCAATCAGCTGTGGGGTTGTATTTATACCTGTCTTTTCCCACCTGTATTTGCTTGTGAATCTTCCTATTTCCTGGTTCCCGATCAAGCTCCTGACTGCTCCTGCATTTCTGTTTTCTGCACCTCGGCTTGGCTCTCGTTAACCCTCTGCTTAACAATTCTGATTATCCGCTCCTGGTTGGTTTTGACCGTGGCTTGTCTGATTACCTCTACTCAGTTTCTGGACTTTCAGTTAACCTACTGGCTGTCTTGTTTCCAGCTCAGGTTTGGCTGCATTGTACCTCTTATCCAAAACTACACTCTGTTAAGACAACCTGGGTTCTAAGCAGCAAAGTCCATCCCACCTTGCAGTCGGCTCTGGCGAACTCCTTAGAGTAGCCTTAGCCACTGTTGGCCGGAGTGGTTAGAGGTTGCGGATTTACTTGCACACTCTCTCCCAGCAGACTCCAGCAGCCTTGAGGTATCGCTACACTTGCATTTCCATAACAGCAGGGACCAATTGGGATCAATACACCATCTGCACAGTTTGGCAAAAGAAATAGTGATTGAAACATATTCTTTGTGATTTTACAGTGACATCTGAATCTCTGGCGAATATTCTTGTTGGCTCATGAACAGTAATTTATACCCCTGTTCCCAACCCACAAAATTCCCCACTACATTGAGTTTGTAATTCAGGGCCGTTTAGACGTTAACTTAGCTGTTCGTTCTATTACAACTGTTTGAAGTGGTTAGAAGGGTTTAACGTCTAAGACTGAAGTCTTCTCAGAGAACTATAATTAATCTGTGCATAATTAATCCAAGTAGACCATGCTCTCCTACACAGAGAAGACTGTCCTCCGAGACCAGCCAGGCACATCCTTGTAGGGGATAATACAAAACATACATAAACCCTACTTCTATTCCATGGTTTTAGTTTATTTTTCTAATACACATGCTGAGGATATTTATCTGCCGTTCTTCCATTGCTAAATTCTTCACGTGTTATGAGGTTAAAGGACTCCAAATCCCAATCTTTTATGGAGCTAGGATAATTTCCTGCACCTGTGAAAATACATTCATAGAAATTCTAGACTTTCAATAAGAGGGGTCCTGTGGTCAAGGTATGCTGGCTAAGCTTTCTGCCAGGAGCTCCAATCTGATACTTGGAGAACCTTGTGGCGTCAGCTGCGTTCCACACATAACCACACCTTGTTTTATGTTGACTTTTAAATGTAGCACAATGACAATGCTCCAGTCCGATTCAACTTTGTCAGATTTGAACATTCACTGGTTAAAGAGACAGGCTGGATTGTTCCTTATAAATTAGTATAGAAGGAGAATAGCGTTGTTGGAGAATGGGATGGCCAGATGTTTCCTATAGTAAAGCCCCGGACAGATACCATAGAAATATGCATGTATGAATTCCTATAACCATATATGTGTAAACTTCCAGTTCTGATATCATGACATCACCACATCTGAGACATTACCGCTTGATTATTAGAGCGGACATCACGCTGTCAGCTATAACGTATCAAAACGGTTACCGTGCTGTGAATTGTAGAAAGATCCCAATCACCGACTTTGTGCTTTATTTGCCTACATTCTCCGTGATTTCTAATGATCTTATAATTTTGTTATAATTCTCAGACAAGGCCATACATGTTAAGAGTTTGTTGTATACAAGGCCACGCTCACAACTTTTTAGAAATAATACTTTTTACATCAATAGTGACATGAAGGTTCAGATAATTGTGATCACAACATATACTTTAGAGTAAGGCCTAATTCACACGAGCGTGTTTCACGTTCGTGTTACGCGCGTGAAAATAACGCACATCACATGGACCTATGCAAGTCAATGGGGCCGTTCAGATATTCAGTGTTTTTCACGCAGCGTGTGTCCGCTGCGTGAAACTCACTGCATGTCCTATACTTGTGTTCGTTTTCTGCGCATCACGCACCCATTGAAGTTAATGGGTGCGTGAAAATCACGGACAGCACACGGACGCACATCCGTGTGCTGTGCGTGATTCACGCAACAGTTGCTAAAGAAATGATGAGAAAAAGAAAACCACCACCTTCAGTTTATTTTGCTGATGTAAAAAACGCATGACATACGGATGACATATGCGCGTAAAAAACGCTGACAAGCACCATACACTGATGTCACACGGAACTGCAACACAGGAAAAACGCTGCGTTTTTACGCATGCAAAATGGACACGTGCGTGTGAATAAGGCCTTACTGTAAGGCCTCATCCACAAGACCATATTACGACTCTGTTTTGTACGAAGTTGTATAGAGCATCCACGGAAGAGCGTGGGGCCTTGAGACCAGATTCACACACGCAGTTTTGGTGTCTTTTTTGGTTACGTTTTTTTAGCCAAACGCAAAATAAAGGAGATGCATCAGTCTTTTTTTTTTTTTTTACCTTTCCTTCCTTTTGGATCTACTTCTTGCTTTAGCACCAACCAAAAACTGCATTTGTGATCCTGGCCTCACTGTACCTCGTTTTGCCTCCAATTTCATATTGAGCCATGCAATGTTTTTCCTGTTGGTTTGTGTACAAAAAAATGTTTGGCATACACCATCATATACCGTGTGTACGGACCTTTCCTCTCCTAGAAGCATTGTCCTAGGGAAGAACCACTCTATACATACAGCACCCGATGGAGCATTGTACAGGGCACACAGTCCTAGACGGCTCCATAGTACAGAACCATATAGCACTTTATGTGCTGCCATACAGTCTCTGTGTCATGTGCAAGGCCTTACAGAGATAAAATGCTTTATTTAAAGCATGAAAACAAAAATATAGACATCTAAACATTTTACCAGCCATTCTATAGAGTAGTTTTTTCTAAAACTACATATTATGTCAATAGCTTTAAAATACTATGGCATTTTAATGCAAGTGTGAACACAGATATTGTAAAGTGTGCAGCCATATAAATATTGGGTTCATTCTAAACACCGTATTTTTTAAGGCCTGACAACTTTAGTTTGTGTCAGTAAAAAGGGGCATGGTTCACCAGGTTAAAGGCCCTTTTACACAAACCAATGATCGGGCAAACAGGCGTTCATATGAAACGCTATCAAACAGTGTAACGATCAGCCAATGAACGAGCAAACGCTCATTTATCGGCTGACCGAATCTTTTAATCGACCAATAAAATGCTCGATATTTGGCAGCACATCTCCTTGTATAAACAGGGAGATGTGCTGCCGACATGATGCAAGTGCATGGGGACGTTCACCCCCATACATTACCGATCCTTCTGACTGGAGCAAACGAGCACCGCTACAGCATGATGATCGGCGCTTGATTTCACAGCCGGTATCGGGCTCTCTAACAGGACCTTTAGAAGGTTTCCTAATGTTGTTCAGTAGCCTGCCCATTATTTCTCAAAATACATCCCAAATACTGGGATCCCAGCTGATCAGCTTTTTTTAAGGGGCCGAAGCGCTCGTACAAGCGCTGCTTCCCCTTCATTTCTACATGCTCGCTGTGAATCTTCGACATGCATTTAGTGGCGATTCACAGGTATTGCAACCTTTTCCCCCATTGAAGTGAACGGAAGAAGGCTGCAATACTGTGAATCACCGCTAAATGCGTGTCGAAGATTCACAGTGAGCAAGAAGAAATGAAAGGGAAGCTGCACTCGTGTGAGCGCGGCGGCCCCCTCAAAAAAGCTGATCAGCTGAGGTCCAGGTATTCGGACCCCGATCCATTAGCTATTGATGGCCTATCCTGGGGATAGGCAATACATTTTTACTTTTAACCCTTTTAATAAATCTGACATGTATATTAAGTTATATTCATGTGACATGTATATTAAGTTAGGCCCCATGCCTAACAGTAATCACAGGCCACAATTGCGGGCACAGCCGGCCGCAGAAGCCTGCAGGCCGCATTTTCGTGCCATGCTCCCACACAAAGTATGGGAGCACGGCCCGTAAAATCCGAAAGTAGGACATGCTCCATAATTCCCGGCACGGTTCGACGGCACGGACACCTATCCGTAGCGCTATGGAAAGGTGTCCGCGGTCAATAGAAGCGGGCGTGTCCGTAATTGCGGACCATATTACAGTCCGCAATTACAGAGTTTTTTTTACGGTCGTGTGAATGGGGCCTTTTACATCAATATCAGTTTTCAAATGTTGAGCAGCACTTTCTAAATACAGAAATACTACAGGTTTAACCTGTACTCAGTGTATGTAAATGCATTATTTTTTTTGTGTAAACAAATTGGCATAACGTGTTGCTGAAAAAATCGTAATAATCCCGTAGACGTCAGTATTTGGGGGTAAAAATGTGCAATGTGTTCAAATAAATGTGGTCATGTTTTCTGAAATTTTTCTGGTGAAAAAATACGAATGCATATTCCCCATAGACGGAGCCAGTTTAGATACAGCTGGTAAAATGAGATTATTCTATAGTGCAAAAATCATGGCAACCTGTTGTTTCCCGATGCTCAGCAGTTTGGTAACCTGCAGTTAAAGGGCTCTGATACTGATTCTATATCTAAACCTCTATTCTACCGCTTATGTCATCACATTATATGCATTATGACAATTGACCTGATATGTCATAAAGCCTTTTTGCTATCCATATAGTGTGATACTGTGTTTTGTTTTGTTTTTACGTGGCATGTGAGCCTGTGGACACAGGGGCCTGGGTCTTGACGGCAATCTCAGCAGCCCCTCTTGCTATAACACTTCTTGGATGTCTAGACTTGACAGGTTTGCCTTAGGCCCCCACAAATCTGTATCGTCACCTGCAAATGACTGGACTTTTTATGGCTATACTATATAGTAGGTGTGGACCTGTAGGAGTCCCATGTGTATTGTAATCGAGGTGAACACTTTTAATGACAGGTGACATGGATGTAAAACTTATATGGGTGGCAGGATAAGCCATAATTATACATGGCCTATAACTGGGTGTGCTGGTAAATGGGTGCGTATGAGGTGAAAACAAATGACATGATTGACAGGGATGGGCCGGGCAAGAATAACTCTTCTAATATGAGATTTGTGCTTGCAAATTTAATAACAATGCAAATTATATTATCAATAATTATACTAACAACAATAGTTATGTCATAATATTAGCAAACAATGCAATGCTGTCATATAAGCTCAATGATTCATTCCACACATACAAGAAAACAAACATTCTTCAAACTTTGCACCTAAGTATCCTGAGCAGATGTAAGAAACAGAAGATAAGTGTACTTACGGACTGCTACCTTCCTGTGGTCCAAATCAGAGACAGTCTGTTGAAGGGATGACAGGCGGCGCTGCAGGTGGGCACTGCGCTTACCCAGGGAAACTGCTTGCCCCTGGATGTTTGTGAAGATGTCCTCAGCATGGCGAGAGAGATCAGACAGCTGGTGAATGATTCTCACCATAGAATGAACACTGACTTCTTGCAATGAGGTGAACACCAAAGTTGAGGCATCTCTGGGTATTTGCCCATCACTTGTACCCAGTCTACACAGCTTAGTGGGCTGCACTATCCTCAGATGAAAGGGCATCACACAAGCTATAGAATACCAGTTACTTTGAAAACTATTTTCAGGAATCCAGGGTGAATCCTGGAAACCTAACCTTCCCACCCTCAGATCCTATGACCTGGCATGAGAAGAATATGAAGCTGAGCTGCAGAGTAAATCAACGTTATGGGAACTGTTGAGAGGTGGAACATCCACAACAAAACAAACTGGCAGAATGGGTCACAACTACCCTATTGTGACATTTAGAAGAACACCCTTCATTTGTATTCCTGGCACATATTGTTGAAGTACCCTTCTAAATAACAAGAGCCAGTGATCATTACAGGGGCTTAGATCCAAAACCTGACTTCCAGATCCTAAGCAACACAAAGAAAGTGAGATTCATCCAGTGCCGAATAACAAACTCAGCTCTATATCCATGCCGCAAGTTGTGTTCTAGGTCTCGCTCTAATTCCAGGGATGCAGAACACTTCTTGGGTCACTTCTAGTCCCAGGGATGAAGCAGGCAGAGTTATGGGGTCCTCTCTAGTCTCATGATTATAGTAGGCAGTCTGGTTCCCTCTGGTCCCAAAAAGACAAAAGACAGTCCTGAGGTCCTCTTTAGTCCCTGGGATGCAACAGAGTCCTGAAGTCTCCTCTAGTCCCAAGGATGCACCAGAGTCCTGAGGTCTCCTCTAGTTTCAGGGATGCAGTAGAGTCCTGAGGTCTCCTCTAGTTTCAGGGATGCAGTAGAGTCCTGAGGTCTCCTCTAGTTTCAGGGATGCAGTAGAGTCCTGAGGTCTCCTCTAGTTTCAGGGATGCAGTAGAGTCCTGAGGTCTCTTCTAGTTTCAGGGATGCAGTAGAGTCCTGAGGTCCTCTCTAGTGCTAAGGATGCAGCAGAGTCCTCAGGTCTCCTGTTGTACCAGGGATGCAGCAGACAGAGTCTATCCTGGCAGCTGCATGGTGCAAGCAGGGAGGTAGAGCAGTGAAGTCAGTGCATCTTCAGAGGGGCTTAAACTTTCACGATCTGCTAAGGAAAGACAGCAGCCGCAGTGGGGAACTTGGCAGCCCAGCCAGTAAGGCAGAGCCTTGTGTTTCAAATGAAACAGGAAAAGAGTCTCCCTGGATCCCTCCTCCTCCTCCTTCTCCACCTCCTGTGTGTACAGTCCGCACACTCCAAGGGAGGGGAAGCAGGAGGAGTGTTCACAGACAGTCCCACAGCACAAAGGAGGACTCAGCAGACACCTGTGGATCCCTCAAGTGTTTACACTGCAAACTACATGGCCCTGGCAGCAGTCAGCTATGAATCAGCACTGTGCTGCTGCCACATTTCACTGAGGTCATATTAGGAGCGATTATGATCTGATTTTTTGTATAATCGTTCAAATGTAAGAGATAATCGGCACATGTAATAGCATGCATCGATGGAAAAATGAACAATATAACGTTGGGTTTCCGTGGACCTGCCACATCTACCTGAGAGAAAGATTATCGTTCTTCGCTGCCAAATCCCCCTGTGTAATTAGAAATCTTTCAGTCATTTTTGCTGTATGGGCGAACGAGCAACATTCGCAGTAACGAATAAACTGGGATCTGTTAGGAAAAAAATGAATCCATGGCACCAGTGTAAACAGATCCTAAGGCTGATTTTACGCAGTTTTTTTTTTTTTTGGGCTGTATATTTGGGCACCAGTAATGTAGCTATAGGGGTCTAGTGGTTGTGTCTAGGCCCTGAAGCCAAAGGGCCATTGCGGAAGGCTTAGATACGGAGCCCAGTAGACAGTATCTTCTGGGCCCTGTATCTAAGCCTACCATGCGTGATACGTCTGCTGGGCCCTGTATCTAAACTTAACATATGCAGTCCTCCTAACCGTTCCGGATTCAGCGGGACAGTCCCGGATTCCAGGCAGTGTCCCGCTGCCAACATTATCTGCATCCTCAGGACGCAGATACAGTTGAACCCCATTCTGAAGCAGGCAACCATCAGCTCCCTGCTTCAGAATTAGTTCATAGTGGAAGAGCATAGGGAGCTACTCTGCTTGCCGAGTACACCCCTGGCACAGCGCTACTTTAAGCGCTGTGCTCGGGGAAGCCCTTGACGTTACTGTCTATATATGGACAGGGACGTCAGTGGCTACTCCTTAAGCGGAATCCCTGTCGCGGATGATCTGGCCGGTAATTCTGCTTCTAGAAGAAACCCCTGAGGTCACTGTCCATATATGGACATTGACGTCAAGGGCTCCTCCTTGAGCGGAATCCCCAGCCAGAGTCGGCAACGGAGATTCCGCTCAAAGAGTAGCCACTGACGTTACTGTCCATATATGGACAGTGACATACATCAGGGCTTCCCTCTAGGAGCGGAATCCCCGGTCTATGCTCTGGCTGTGGAATCCGCTACTAGAGGCCCAATGGCGCCTTCTACAGGGGGGGTGGCGCTTTCTTCAATGGAGGTGTGGCACTATCTACATGGACACTGTGGCACTATATAGGGCCACTATCAACTGGGGACACTGCAACTTGCACTAGGTGCAGCTAAGAGGGCATTACACTGTATGGGGCAGCTATGGGGACATTATGCTGTATGGGGGAATTTATTTGGGCACTATACTGCATGGGGGCATCTGTATGGGCATTATACTGCATGGGAGAATCTGTGTGGGCATTATACTGTATGGAGGCATCTGTGTGGGCATTATACTGTATGGGTGCATCTGTGTTGGCTTTATATTGTATGGGTGCGTCTATGGGGCAGTATATTGTATGGTGGCATCTAGAAGGCATTATACTATGTGGGGGCAGCTATTTGGTGTTATACTGTGAGGGAGGCATGTGTGATACTGTCTGCTGGGCCCTTTATCTAAGCCTACCATGTGTGATACTGTCTGCTGAACCCTGTATCTAAGCCTACCATGTGCGATACTGTCAGCTGGGCCCTGTATCTAAATTTACCATGTGTGATACAGTCTTCTGGGCCCTGTATCTAAGCCAAACATGTGTCATCTTGTCTACTGTGCCCTGTATCTAAGCCTATGATGAACCGCTGTATCTCATCCTATCCAGTGGCACAGCTGTAGGAGTTGTAGTCCTACAGCATACCTCTCAACTTTCAAGTATCGCAAAGAGGAACAAACGATGCGGCGTGCGTAGCAAATTTTTTCCTTTTAAGCCACGCTTCTAACCCCACCCATACACACCCGGTTCAGCCCACACAATATCATGAACCATACTACCTCTCCACAGTATAATGCCCACATAGAACCCACACACAGTTTAATGCCACTATAGCTGCCCCATGCAGAGTATAATGCCAAATAGCTTCCCCCCACACAGTGTAATGCCAAATAGCTACCCCCGCACAGTATAATGCCCTCATACAGTATAATGCCCCCATAGATTCACCCATACAGTATGAAGCCAACACAGATGCCCCATACAATATAATGCCCACACAGATGCCCCCATACTGTATAATGCCCATAGCTGTACCCATACAGCATAATGCCCTCATAGCTGCCCCCATATAGCATAATGCCCCCATAGCTGCCTCCTTACAATATAGTGCCCACACAGATGTCCCCATACAGTATAATGCTCTATAGTGGGATTATGGCCTGTAGATAGTGCCACAGTGCCCACGGTAGATAGTGTCCACATAGATGGTGCCAGTGCCCACATACCACCACAGTGCTCACATTGTACCACTGTGCCAACATATAAAGTGCCAGTGCCCACATATAAAGTGCCAGTGCCCACATAGTGCCCATGTAGCTGGTGCCCATATAGTTCCACAGTGCCCATGTAGATAGTGCCACAGTGCCCACATAGTACAACAGTTCCCACATATTAAGTGCCAGTGCCCACATATAAAGTGCCAGTGCCCACAGTGCCCATGTAGATGTGCCTATATAGTGCCAAAGTGCCCCCCTTGAAGATAGCGCCACCCTTCCTGTAGATAGCACTAACATACCCTGTAGATAGCTTCACTGGGGCTCCCTCTAGGATCACAATCCCCAGCCAGAGCATCGGTCCATGAGCCTTTCGGTATGCCCCTGTTTGGTTCTGTTCACACTTCTATTAGTTCTTTTCCATCAGGTTTATATTCTTCTTTGACAGCCACAATTGAGTATCTATTCTAGCCGGTAAAAAGAACAGAAACCTGGCTTACCAATTCTACATCATTGGGATCTCTTACAAAATGTATAATGGACTCATGATATCAATCATGGCTTGTGTAAAAATGGAACTTAGGGCACCACTGTGAACAGCTTCTTTAGCTGGCCATAAACATTAGATTGATGTCGGAGGAAGACTGTAGCTACACGAAGAGGAAGGGTAGCTGTCCCACCCTGGTGCCTAAGGGGGAACCAACGCCCATCTGCCACATGAGGAGACTTCAGTATTATAAATGGCACATGGTTGGGGACCCATGAACTTCAAGTTACGCTTCTGGTAGGAGGATCCTGCCAGCAAAATGTGTAGATATGTCAGTCAAGTAACAGCTATCTTATGTGTATGGACAACTTTAGAAGCTAGGATAGGCCATCAATGTTGTTTCCCGGAAAAAGCTTTTCATGATGTTGAGGTCTGGGCACAGGGGTAACCGGGAACACCAACAGCTTCTTTGTTTGATAGCTATATGGTTGTAGACATGGTATAAAGTCTTTCATACTACCTTCTGTTACTTTCAGACTAAAATTTATGTCAGTTGACCAGTTTCAGTTTTCTAGTGTGCATTTTCTTCTTTGTCTATTTTTTTTCTCAGTAATGGCTTCATTCTAACTATATATTGGGATCAAATTTGGCAGAATACGCTTATGAATATACAATTTCTATGGCCATTTACTAGGGTTATATAGTAAAACTTATATAGCGCTAAATGTTTCTTAACCCATTCATGACCAAGGGTCATTGATGCCCCTGTGTCCAGGTCGATTTTCCATTTCTGATATGCACTTCTTTAAACAATAATATCTTTGCAACCGCTTTGAATATTTTCGTCACCCTCGATGGCTGTGTGGGGAAAGTGAAGGAGGCTATAAGGCTAACAACACATCAACTGTCAGTTTTTCATGGCTGTTTTGCATCAGTGTATCTTAAAATTTGAAACCATTTCCCGGCCGTCTGACCGTTTTTAATTGCCATTTGCCATCAGTTTTTCATGGACGTTAAAAAAATGCATGAATTTTAATCGTCAGGGTTTTTTGTCCCAACCCCCTGAAAACACCACAGTACCCATGTAGATAGTGACGCAATACCTCTGTAGATAGTGCCACAGTGCCAGTTGCGACATAGATATTGCCCACTGTAAATAGTGCCACAGTGCCCGCATAGTGCCACAGTTCCCACATGAGATAATGCCCACATAGTGCTACCTTTCCCACTATAGATAGTGCCCACATAGTGCCACACACAGTGCCCATGTAGATAGCACCACAGTATCCCCTTTAGGTAGTGCCCATATAATGCCATAGTGCCCATGTAGATAGTGCCACACCCTCTGTGTACGGCACCCCCTGCAACTAGCACCAATCCCTGTAGATAGGAACATCCCCCTGTAGATAGCAACATCTTCCCTGCAGATAGCACCACCCCCCTGCAGATAGCGCCATCCCCTGCAGATTGAACCATCCCCCCTGTAGATAGCAACATCCCCCTTTGCAGATAGAGTGACCACCATCCACCCACCCCCGTAAATGGCACCCCCTTCCTGTAGATAGCACAACTGTAGCTCTCTGTAAGAGCGGAATCCCTCTGCCCGGGGATTCCGCTCCTGCAGGGAGCCCCTGATGTCTCTGTCCATATTTGGTCAGTGATGTCAGGGGTTAACTGTAAAAGTGGAATCCCCTGCCAGAGCAGGGATTCCGCTCCAGGAATATCTCCTGATGTCATGGTCCATAAATGCATAGTGACACCAGGGGCTTCTCCAGGAGCGGAATCCCCAGCCAGAGTGTCTGCCGGGGACTCCGCTCCAAGAGAGAGCCCCTAACATCATTGTCCAAATGGACAGTGATGTTAGGGGCTCTCTCTAGAAGCAGAATCCCCAGCCAGTGTGACCGGACACCGGGGATTTCGCTCCTAGAGGGAGTTTAGGTTTGCGCTATCTACAGTGAGGGGGTGCGATGCTATATACAGTGGGTGGGGGGGTTTGTTATCTACAGGGGGTAGCGCTATCTGCAGAGGGGTGGCCACCATCTACAGTGGGGATAGGGATACGTCAGGGGCTCCCTCTAGGAGGGGGATACCCTGCCGGAGCGCTGGCCGGGGATTCCGATCCTAGAGGAAGCTTAAGTGGTGCTATCTACAGAGGGTTTTGCGCTATCTACAGGGAGTTGTGTGTGGCACTATCTACAGTGGGGGCGTGTATTCTGCTCCAGGAATATCCCCTGACGTCACTGTCCATATATGGATAGTGACACCAGAGGCTTCCCCAGTAGTGGAATCCCCGGCCAGAGTGTCGTCCGGGGATTCCACTCCTACAGGGAGCCCCTGATGTCTCTGTCCATATATAGACAGTGACATCAGGGGTTAACTCTAAAAATGGAATCCCCTGCCAGAGCAGGGATACCGCTCCAGGAGTAGCCCCTGATGTCACTGTCCATATATGGATAGTGACGCCAGGGGCTTCTCCAGGAGCGGAATCCCCGGCCGGAGTGTCGGCCGGGGATTCCGCATCTAGAGAGAGCCTCTAACGTCACTCTCCATTAAACCCTATTCCAGGCTGCCAGGCTGTTTATATATGTGACAACTGCACGGGGCATCGGCAGTTGGAACGTATATAGCCGTATGGCAGTTGTGAAAAGGTTAATTTCCGGGGCCTACACAAGTTTGTAAGTATGCCAATGGTAAAGAATGGTTAAGATATGTTTCTCTAGAATTATTGTTAGTTTTTACAATTGGTTGGTATAAATACTTTTCTCGGATCGTTGCTATCTCTTTCAGGCCATGTTCACATGGCATATGTTCAGGCTGAAAATTACGAGACTGATTTCCAGACATAACAGCCTCTAAAATCTAGGCGTTTTTGGAGATGATTTTCAAAGCGTTTTTTTAATTTTTGCAAGTGTTTTTGGAGCGTATATTTTTTAACTGTTTTTTTAAATATGAGATGGGAAAAATCAGCTTGTACAACGCTTCAAGGTGTTTTTTAATTCATCAGTGTAAAACTACGCCTCATATGAACTACAGGTTATTTTCCATTGAAATCTGTGAGAACCTGTTTGCAGACATATTTTGAGTGTATTTCAGAGCGTAATTAGAGCGTTTTACGCTCCAAAATATGCCTGAACATATACCGTGTGAACATGACCTACAGCTTGTTCCTGATCAGAAGAAACACGAAGAAAATGTCTCTGTTATTTATATATAGATATATGTATACAAGCTGTGGAAGTATAAAACCGAGTGCAGAGGAAAAATGGTGGCTGCTTTCATATTCCAATCAGCAGTGGAAATATATCATTGGCTGCTAGACGTAAAAAAGTACTTGCGTCATATTAACTGATACACAGTACATTTATATACAATGAGAAAGTAAGATTGGCAAGTCTTTGAATATTAATATACATTGTAAAATGATCACACATCTCAGTAATTGCTTTAGGAAATATAAAAATAACATAATACTAAATAAAGCCAGAAATCGACTTTCCCCTCGCTCAACCACAGATGAAATAAAATATTTATTTCAGTTACTTATAAATCGCCAACATATTCTGCAGCGCTGTCAAGAGGTTGTTCTCACCCGATGTCCCTATTGGCACTCACAATCTAAATTCTCTATTTGTATGTTTTTGGGGTGTGGGTGGAAACCGGGGAATTCAGAGGGAACCCACGGATAGAACATACAAACTCCATGCAGATGTTGTCCTTGGTTGGAATTGAACCCAGGACCCCAGCGCTGCAAGACAATATTGCTAACGACTGAGACTATAAAGAAACTGCCAAAGTATAGGTAAAATGGATACCAGATAGAAAATCAAGAAATGAAGTGCCTGCCCAGAGAACCTTTGTCATGTCAGTTTTGGTAAATTAATAATTTCTATATGTGTGTTCCATATTTTTTGGTTGGCATGCGTCATGCTAATAAAACTGGGTGGTTGCCATACAATACATTAAGAATGTTTATGTGATAGGCATTTACAAGCTAATAATTCTGGACGAGGTATGCCAGACATATGAAATACTTTTATGGATGTCAATGTTTTGCATTACCCACAATATAGCCTTGCCCAGTATTATTTATATAGGTCACTTTATCCTCCCTCTTGCGGTCCACTTTGGATTTCATTTATTCATCCCTCATGCTAGACCTAAATTCTAATATGTTCACAATACCAGCAAATCAATTGAAATGGAAGTCTATCGGTGGCTGAGAAGAACTGTGAGCAACTTCAAGGTGCCTCCAACTCTCCAGTACAGGCCGGACCCGTCAGAATGCCCTAGGGGGAGGCCACCATGATCAGGGATGTAGGCAGGGAAGGAGTTAAGGGAGTTAGGAGGGGTGGTTAGGAGGTAGTGGGGGCGGAGGTTAGTGGGGTGAGGCTAGGATACTTAAGGGTGGCAGAGAGGAAGGACGCCGCCATTACACCTAGCAGCACAGGAAAGCTTGTCCTGTACTGCTTTAAAGCATGGATACACTACTCAGTCAGCTCCGGGCGGCAGTGGCAGAACGAGGCATGGCTTGGCTGGCGGAGGGGCTGGGGCTTTCCGGCCCGGTGTCGGCGGCTTCGAGCTCGGCGGTGAGCGGACGAGGCGAGGAGCGAGTGGAGCCCTCTGGTCCGGCGGCAGGAGCAGAGGAAGTGTCGGTGCTTGGATCCGGGGCGCAGGCGGTGACGTCATCTCCTCCCCGGCGGCGGTCCCGTCGCACGAGGCCTCCGGAGAGGTTGAGCCCGGAAGTCATGCCGCGAGCCAGGCGCAGGGTAAGGAGCCCCACGAGGGACCCTCCGGGCCGGGCCCCTCGCTTGGCTGTCGGGAGCAGGTCGGCCCGGTTTGAGAGGAATCCTGTAGGCCGGCCTGGCTCAGCGGAGGTGGGGGGGCAGGTGCCCTTGCAGCGGGGACCGCCCTCTGCCTCCGGACGATGGGATACAGGATTTGCGGTGGGCCGTGCTGGCAATGATCCAGTCGGGCGGCCCGCCTGTCTCCAAGATGATGCCACGGGTTCCAGGCGTATACCACGGTCGGTGGTGACACGGTGGGCAGGTGGACGGCTACCTGTGGGCCGCGGGGTGGACGAGGCTCCCAACAGATGGGCGGAGAGGCCCAGTTCATCTGCGCTAGTCCGGAGCGCTTCCTTGGAGGGTCGTGGATGTCAGTCATGTGGCGTTTGTCCTGGGCCGGCTGGTCAGGATGAAGTTGACGACTGGGAGTTCGGTGACCAAGAGGGACATCTGGATGGATCCTTCGCCCCGGCTGGTGGGGACACAGCACCTGCGCAGGCCGGCGAGTTGATGTCTCCTATGTTTTCATTGCCTGCTGTTTTTCGGTCCCCGGGTGTAGGGGGTGGGGGTTCACTTGCACCTACAGGGTTGCTAGGGTGTAGCGGGGGGAGTCCAGGGAGTGCGGTTAGTGAGGGGGGGGGAGATTTGCGAATTGTTGGGTTGTGTGCGTGAGCTTTTGGTGCGATGCGGAGGGGGGGTGTTGGGTTCCCCGTCCCCGGTTTCAGCGTGGGTGAGGCCGTCAGTGGGGCCTGCAGTGGTGGATAGCACGCCATGTGGAGCTGGGGGGGTGTCAAAGGAATCGGATGTGGCAGTGTTGGTGCAGACGGAAAAGGATGGGGTGGTGGATGAGGTGCGGTTGGATGAAAAGGCGAAGGGCGAGGTCTTTGTATGTTTTGAGGGCCCATTGGGGGCGCATCTGAAGCCTGAAGTAAGGGAAAAAATATGCAGGGACGAATATGTTGATTTTTTTTTTGTTATTGCCGTTGGAGAAGTTTAATTTAGATAAAGGGAAATTGGTGGAAAGCAAAAAGGAGAAGGAAGAAAAACGTCGGTATCGCTTGATTCCTCAAACTTTTGTCAATTGGTTGCAGGCGTTTGCGATTTTAGAAAGCGTAATTGGACAGAAGACGCCTGAACATTGTTCCGGCCTCTTCTGTTATATGGATGCTATCGGGGAGGCTCATTGAGTTTACGTCGGGCAGACGTGGCTGCGCTATGATGAGCAGTACCGACAGCGGAAGGCTGTGCGACCCGACATTAGATGGGATAACAAAGATATTGGGTTATGGTTGCGGGTCACGGCTCCGGTGCGCTTTGGCCAGTCCTTTCCTGGGGGTGGGGCCGGGTCAGCCGGCCCCTCCTTGCCTTCTGGGGGGGATCAGGTGGGGCTGGAGGAAAATCCGGGCTCTGTTGGCAGTTTAATGAGGGCCAGTGTAAGTTCGGACCGGGTTTCAAGTTTAAACATAGCTGTTCCTCTTGCGGCGGGATCTCTCACGGGGGCCGTTAAATGTTTTCGTAAAGGGAAAGGACGGGGGGCCGGGGGCGCTAGTCAAGGGCCTGACGCCGGTAAAGTGGAAAGAAATGGCGCCCTTTCTAAATAGATTCCCTGATAGGTCCAGGGCTGTTTTGTTATCAAATGGTTTTCGGTTTGGTTTCCGTATCCCTGCCCCTTCACATGAGGTGCCATTTACCTTGCGTAATTTGCGTTCAGCGTTGCAGTATCCGGGGGTAGTTTGGGATAAGATACGGAAGGAGGTGGAATTGGGGCGTATGGCGGGTCTGTTTGAGTGTTGCGCATTACCGTATTTAGTGGTGTCGGCACTGGGGGCGATGCCCAAGAAGGAGCCGAATAAGTTTCGGCTCATACATCATTTATCTTACCCGCGGGGGCGATCGGTTATTGATGGGATTGCGCCGGAACTTTGCTCAGTGGTTTACACATCGTTTGACGTGGCGGTTGCGTGGGTGCACCGTTATGGGGCGGGGGCTTTAATGGTGAAAACGGATATTGAGTCAGCTTTTCGCCTCCTCCCTGTGCATCCTGATAACATACGGCTGTTAGGGTGTTATTGGGACGGGGCTTATTTTGTGGATCGCTGCCTCCCTATGGGGTGTTCGATTTCCTGTGCCTATTTTGAGGCTTTTAGTTCCTTCCTGGAGTGGGTGGTTTGCGTTGTGGCGGGGGTCTCGTCGGTGATACATTACTTGGACGATTTCCTGTGTGTTGGTCTGGCCGGTTCTTCGCTTTGTTCTACTTTGTTGAGCACGATGGAGTGGGTGGCAAAGAGGTTCAGTGTGCCTTTGGCCCAGGACAAAACAGAGGGGCCTATCTCCTGTCTGGTCTTTTTAGGAATCACCATTGATTCTGTGAGGATGGAGTGTCGGCTCCCGGAGGATAAATTGGAGGCTTTGCGGGCGGAGGTGGATCGGGCCAGGCACTTGCGGAAGATCTCTTTGCGCGCATTGAAGTCCTTGTTGGGAAAGCTCAATTTTGCTTGTAGGATCATGCCCATGGGTCAGATTTTTAGCAGGCGGCTGTCGGGAGCGACGGCCGGGGTGTCGGCCCCGCATTATTTTATTCGTCTGAATAAAGAGCTTAGGGCGGGTTTGGCAGTTTGGTTTGAGTTTTTACATTGTTATAATGGGAAGTCATTGATCATGTCCCCGGTGGTGGATAGCGTAGAGTGGGAGTTCTTTACAGATGCTGCGGGGGGGGCGTGGGGTTTGGGGCTTCAAGGGACAGTGGTGCGCGGCTCGGTGGCCGGAGAAGTGGGTGGAGTTGGGATTGGTGAAGAACCTTGCTTTCCTTGAGCTGTCTCCCATAGTGGTGGAAATTTGGAGTGAGAGGTTTCGGGACAGCAAGGTCCGTTTCCATTGTGACAACTTGGGGGTGGTGGGGGCTATTAATAATGTGTCAGCTTCGTCGTCCCCGGTCGTTTGGCTGCAGATGATAAATGGAAGGGGGTCCGCTGTGCTGGGGGAGAGAATTCTAGCTGGGGTGGCGGAGTGTTTAAACTAGGGCTGAGGAGGGAGGCCAATGTAGAAAATAATGGGGTAGTTAGGTTAGAGAGGGGTCAGACTATATTGGTGGGGGGAGAAACAGACGGTGGGGAGAGGACTAGGCAACAAGATAAGGAGATCCTTTCGTTACAAAACAGCAGTGAAAATAAAAAGGCCCAAATGTCAAATAATCACATTTCTGATACTGAAAGTGAAACATTTAAAGGCAAGTTAAAGTGTATGTTCACAAATGCCAGAAGCCTAGCAAGCAAAATGGGGGAGCTGGAGGCCTTGATACTGGAAGAAGATATAGATATAGTTGGTGTTGCTGAAACATGGCTGGACTCTTCACATGATTGGGCTGTAAATCTACAGGGTTTTACACTGTTTCGGAAAGACAGGGCAAATAGGAAAGGTGGTGGTGTATGTCTGCATGTGAGAAGCGATATGAAGGTGAGTGTAAATGAGACATTAGAGGGTGAAGATTGTGAGGAGGTTGAAACCTTGTGGGTGGAATTACAAAGGGAGGTAAACACTGAAAAAATTACTTTTGGTGTAATCTATAGACCCCCCAATATAACTGAGGAGATGGATGTTCAGCTATATAAACAGATGGAGCGGGCTGCACAGGCAGGTACTGTTGTGATAATGGGAGATTTTAATTATCGGGATATTAATTGGTGTCATGGTTCGGCTTCAACTGCAAAGGGGAGACATTTCCTCAACCTGTTGCAGGAAAATTTTATGGGCCAGTTTGTGGAAGACCCGACTAGAGGTGAAGCTCTGTTGGATCTGGTCATTTCTAATAATGCAGAGCTTGTTGGGAATGTCAATGTTCGTGAAAACCTTGGTAACAGTGATCATAATATAGTTATATTTTACCTATACTGTAAAAAACAAACACAGGCTGGGAGGGCAAAAACACTTAATTTTAACCCCTTAAAGGAACAGTGTTACCACAAAATATGTTAAAGATGTTAGTGCTTTATTAAAAACGTTTGGATTAATTTGTGTGTTTGTGTGTTACTTTTTCTTATTTTTACACTTTTTCTTCCCTATGGGGGCTGCCATTTTTTTTTTCCATTTCTGTATGTGTCGATTAACGACACATACAGACATGGAATATGGCAGCTCCAGTCCCATAGGGACTGCGAACGGGGCCCGTTCCATCCACTAACATGTACGCCGCTGTGTGGGAACGGCGCATGCGCCGCTCCCACACAGTTCAATTTGAAATGCGCGCCGTCCGGCGCCATTTTCCTGTGGACCGGAAGTCGCGGCCGGGCAGTAAGATTACTACTTCCGGTCGCGGCTTCCGGACTTGTGCACATGGAGCAGCGGCAGCAGACGGAGCGGATGGACCGGAGGGAGCGGCGGCGACTGGAGCAGGTAAGGGATTTCTATGTATGTTTGTGTTTCAGTGTGTGTTTACTACTGTATGTAAACCTTCTACACTGTGTGTTAGCTCAAAAAATGGCGACACACAGTGTAGGAGGTTAGACCGTTCAAACCCCTCGTTTCTCCCGGCACTAGCCAGGATAAAGGAGGGGGGGATGCTGAGAGCTCACTAGAGCGAGGGCTTTTTACCCAATTTTGCAGCATAAAGCAATGTGGTTGCTTTACCACATGCAAAGCTGCAATTTTGGGAATGGCTCCATCTAGTGACCAGCAATGGGAAATATTATAAATTAGAATCCAATTGAATCCAATTTATAATATTTCCTGACTCGTGAAAAAAAAATAAAAAATTAGAACAATGTTTAATCACATACACACTAATTGTTTAACTAAAAAAAAAACAACATGTTTTGCTGACAACACATTCCCTTTAACGACCGCCCACCGTCTTTTGACGTCAGGCGGTGAAGGTACTCAGTCTATAGCGACGCCTTTTGGCGTCGCTGTAGTAGAGGGGGTTTAACGGCACCCTGGTGACATCTGCACTAAAAACCGGCTGTAAGTAACAGGTCCGGTTCTTAGTGCAGCCATCAGGACCTGCCGATTTCGTCGTAACAGCACGTGACCGCTGTGACAGCCAATCACAGCGGTCACATGCTGTTACTGCGTACAGAGCCGCCGGGAGTGTCTAAATGACAGCTCCTGCTCTAAGAACGAGCTGTTGCTAGCAGCTCTGTTCTTAGAGCAGTGATCAGGAGCCAATAGTATTGGTTCCTGATCTTTTGTGATCACTATGAGATCCAATCATAGTGATCACTACAGTAAAATAAAAGTAAAAACATGTATCTGTTTCTCCTCACTGTTCTAGCTGTGGAGAGAAACAGATACAAGTGTGTCAGTGTCCCCACACAAAATCACTTGTCCCTTACACAGTTTATTTAAAAAAAAATAATAATTTTCAGTATTTTATAGTATATAGTATATACATATATATATATATATATATATTTACTGTATATACTAAGAATCGTACTATAAACTACTTTCTTTTTAGGGTACGCTGTTAGACGGCGTGTACGCTGTTAGGCCTCATGCACACGACCGTAGCCGTGTGCACGGCCGTGATTTTCGGGTCGGCCGGCTGCGGACTGTCAGCCGCAGGCCGCCCGCAAATCGCGGGACATGCACATGGCCGCCACCATTGTTTTCAATGAGCCCGGACCGCAGAACAGGGCCGTAATAAGACATGCCCGTTCTTTCTGCGGTCCGGGCTCCCGGGCCGTGCAAGGACCGCAAAAACTACGGTCGTGTGCATGGCCCCATAGAAAAGAATGGGGCCGCAATTCTCCCGTGGATTTTCGGGGGAAATGCGGCCGCAAAAACACGTTCGTGTGCATGGGGCCTTAGACGACGTAGGGTGCTGTTCTGGGCTTGGGTTTACGGTTTGTGTTAGGCGTAGGGTTTAGGTTTAGGTTTGAAAAAAAAAATACGTAAAAAAAACAATAAAAAAAAAATAAAAAGTTTAATTCTTTTAGTGTTCTTAGTTGATTAGGCTTCATGCACACGACCGTGCTCGTAATTACAACTCGTAATTACGAGCACGGCCGGGCACGGCCGGCCGCGGGCAGCCGGCCGCTTTTGCGAGCCGTGCTGTCATTATAAAGTATAGCAGCACGGCCCGTAAAATAGAAAAATAGAACATGTTCTATTTTTTTAACGGCACGGGCACCTTCCCGTGAGAAAACGGGAAGGTACCCGTGGGTAACAGAAGTCTATGAGCCCGTTATTGTAGGTCGTAATTACGACCCGCAATAACGGGTGTTTTTACGGTCGTGTGCATGAGGCCTTAGTTGATAAAAAAAAATTTGAAACCGCTAGTTCCATTTATTATTTGCGGTTTAGACTGTATTATCATTATGGCTGCCAGAAGATACAGCGTTGAGGAAGCCTATCAGATACTATGCTCAGATACGGATTCTACATCTGAAGTTGAGCTTTTAGGGTATGTGCACACGTAGTGACCAAAAACGTCTGAAAATACGGAGCTGTTTTCAAGGGAAAACAGACCCTGATTTTCAGACGTTTTTTGAGCAACTCACGGTTTTCGCTGCGTTTTCGCTGCGTTTTTTACGTCCGTTTTTGGAGCTGTTTTCATTGGAGTCTATGAGAAAACGGCTCCAAAAACGTCCAAAGAAGTGTCCTGCACTTCTTTGGACGAGGCTGTATTTTTACGCGTCGTCGTTTGACAGCTGTCAAATGACGACGCGTAAATGACAGGTTGTCTGCACAGTACATCAGCAAACCCATTCAAATGAATGGGCAGATGTTTGCCGACGTATTGTAGCCCTATTTTCAGACGTAAAACGAGGCATAATACGCCTAGTTTACGTCTGAAAATAAGTCGTGTGAACCCAGCCTTACTTGAAAGCGACAGTGAAAGTGTCGCTTCAAGGGATTCTATGGATATGAGACCCAGCACCAGTGATATGGGAGACGGCGCAGTTGCCACAATGTCCGTTCAAAGTGCAGCCCCTGAAATTGCACAACCCCACCAAACCGATTTAGTGTGGGAACCCACGAGTTTATTTTCTCCCACCATAAATGACTTTATTGCTACTCCTGGCATAAGTCCCAATGTCAGTAATTTTTCACCACAAAATTATTTTAATATTTTTATTACGGACCAAGTTTTGGAACATTTTGTGCAGGAAACAAATTTGTATGCCAGGCAGTACATTGCCAATAAGCCTTCGTCACCTAATGCCAGGTTGTGGAATCCCACAAATTTCAAAGGGCGTCTCTCATTCCGTCAATTCATACCCTCAAAAAGTGCAAAATACGGGGTAAAGATCTACAAGTTATGTGAAAGCACTACTAGCTACACATGTGCATTTAAGATCTACGAGGGTAAAGACAGTGAATTTAATCCACCAGGGTGCCCTCCAAATATTGGTACCACTGGTAAGATTGTGTGGGATTTAATTGGCCCTTTCCTACACAAGGGGTATCATGTATACACGGACAGTTTTTATACCAGTGTGCCATTGTTTAGCGCCCTTCATTGTGCCAACACCGGAGCCTGTGGCACAATACGCAGGAATCGCAAAGGTTTGCCACGTCAACTTGTGGATAAAAAACTACGAAAGGGGGAGTCATGCACTTTTCAAATTGAGAAGATGCTTGCTTTAAAATTTCGTGACCGCAAGGACGTCTACATGATCAGCACTATCCATACAAGTGCAACAGCAACTATTAGAGAACGTGGGGCCTCTGCAGATAGACAAAAGCCTGTGTGTGTCATCGACTATAACAAATTCAGGTTGCGATGCAGAAAGCATTTGTCCTGTACAAAAAATCAGCGGGCAGGGCGACATTCTTTGAATTTCAGGAGAAAGTGATTGAAGATCTCCTATTTCAATCTGCAGACCATAAAGTAGTCCATGAGTCAGAGGATGTACACCGACTTGTTGAAAAACATTTTTTACACCCCATCCCTTCAACATCTAACCAAAAATACCCCAAAAAACGGTGTCGGGTCTGCAGCAAACGAGGACAGCGAAGTGAGTCTCGATATTATTGTTCCGCTTGTCCTTCCAACCCTGGTCTATGCATAAGTCCCTGTTTTGTCCTTATCAATACACTATGGGCTTTATTACAGTTTTGTTCTGGTTTTTGGTGGACCTCTTACACCCGACAATACTTCTAGAAATAGCGACATTAATTTGGGGAGTAGTGGTCCTTTACTGTATCTATACATACGGTGTGGGACACTGCCCCTTTATATATTCTACAGGTGATTGGTTGTTTTGTGCACATGGTGGTTCCTACCTTGCCGGGCAGGGGCTTGTTATGGTGTACCGCGTCACTTGGCATATTCGTCCCTTATATAGGAATTGATGGAGCTAAAGAGTCGTTGTATGACCAGTCACTTTGAATAATAAAGTCATTACAGCCCTACAAATTTTCTTTCATCCTGTGAACATGCTCTAGTTTTCCACATAGCTGGATACATTCTTCCTCCTTTTTTTTGGATATATTGCCTTTTTCCGCCAACAGTTTAATAAATTTTCCCACTCTAACTTACTATATATCAGAGCGAGTTGATATACATAATGTCTATGGACTGACATGATTTCAGGACAGCTGCTTTCTTAGCACGACATAGTCATAGGGTGTAGAAACTGTTAGGGACATCTATTTCTAAATCTAGAAAAGTAGAATCCTCCCATTTTCAAAGCAAAATGTGTGTCCTGAAAGCCTCCGGGTGCTCCCTTCCTTTTGGGTCCTGCCGTGGGTCCAGGAAACACATTAGGGTCACAATGGGGATATTTTTGAACACAGGGGAAACAGGGTGATACATTTTCTGGTGCATTTCCTTATTCTCATGTCCTCTGTACAAGAAATCTGACCTTAAAATGACACATTTGTGAAAAAAAGTGAAATAAAATTTTCTTTCCACCTGCTTTGCATTAATTCCTGCGAAAACTGTGGGGTCAAAATACTTAGTACATACCTAGATGAATACCTTAAGCGGTCTAGTTTTCAAAATGGGGTCATTTATGGGGAGTTTCTATCTTTTTGGCAGCTCAGTGCCTCTATAAATGTGTAATGGGACCTGAAATATTTTCAAGCAAAATGTGTGTCCTGAAAGTCTTCGGGGTCCTACCTCCCTTTCGGGCCCTGCCGTGTGTCCAGGCAACGCATTAGGGTCACAATGGGGGCATTTTTGAAAATGGGAGAAACAGGGTGATAGATTTTGGGGGGGTGTTTCTTCATTCTCATGGTTGCTTTACTAAGAAATCGGTCTTCAAAGTGATACTTTTATATAAAAAGTGTTTTTGTTTTTTTATTTCACCTGCTATGCATTCAATTTAGCAAAAAACTGTGGCGTCAAAATACTCACTACAGCCCTAGATAAATACCTTAAGGGGTCTAGTTTTCTAAATGGGGTCGTTTATGGGGAGTTTCTATCGTTCTGGTAGTTCAAAACCTCTCCAAATGTACAGTGGGGCCTAAAACATTTTCAAGCAAAATATGAGACCTGAATGCCTCCGGTTGCTCCCTTCCTTTCGGGCCCTGCCGTGTGTCCAGCCAACGCATTAGGGTCACAATGTGGGCATTTTTGAAAACAGGAGAAACAGGGTGATAGATTTTGGGGTGTGTTTCTTCATTCTGATGGTCGCTTTACAAAGAAATCGGTCTTCAAAGTGATACTTTTATATAAAAAGTGTTTTTTTTTTTATTTCACCTGCTATACATTACATTTAGCAAAAAACTGTGGGGTCAAAATACTCACTACACCCCTAGATAAATACCTTAAGGTGTCTAGTTTTCTAAATGGGGTCGTTTATGGGGAGTTTCTATCGTTCTGGTAGTTCAAAACCTCTCCAAATGTACAGTGGGGCCTAAAACATTTTCAAGCAAAAATGAGACCTGAATGCCTCCGGTTGCTCCCTTCCTTTCGGGCCCTGCCGTGTGTCCAGGCAACGCATTAGGGTCACAATGTGGGCATTTTTGAAAACAGGAGAAACAGGGTGATAGATTTTGGGGTGTGTTTCTTCATTCTGATCGTTGCTCTACAAAGAAATCGGTCTTCAAAGTGATACTTTTATATAAAAAGTGTTTTTTTGTTTTTTTTTTCACCTGCTATACATCAAATTTAGCAAAAAACTGTGGGGTCAAAATACTCACTACACCCCTAGATAAATACCTTAAGGTGTCTAGTTTTCTAAATGGGGTCGATTATGGGGAGTTTCTATCGTTCTGGTAGTTCAAAACCTCTCCAAATGTACAGTGGGGCCTAAAACATTTTCAAGCAAAAATTAGACCTGAATGCCTCCGGTTGCTCCCTTCCTTTCGGGCCCTGCCGTGTGTCCAGGCAACGCATTAGGGTCACAATGTGGGAATTTTTGAAAACAGGAGAAACAGGGTGATAGATTTTGGGGTGCATTTCTTCATTCTCATGGTCACTTTACAAAGAAATCGGTCTTCAGTAATAATTTTATGAAAAAAGTGAAATTATATGTTTTTACGCCTGCTTTGCATGAATTCTTACAAAAAAACTGTGGGGTCAAAATACTTACAACACCCCTTAATAAATACCTTAAGGGGTGTAGTTTTCAAAATGGTGTCATTTGTGGGGGTTTCCACCATTCTGATACCTATGAGCCTCTGAAAACCTGGCTTGGTGCAGGAAAACAAAATGTACTTCAAAATGTATAAAATCATTACTAAACTTGTAAGTCTTCCAAATTGCTCAAAAAAAAATGTTTTTTTTCAAAAGTGCTGCCAAAATAGAGTAAAGCGATGGAAATATATATTTAATAAAAAAAATTGTACAGTATGTATGTACATATGTGACATATTGCAGTTAAAAATAGGGAAAAATGATAATTTTTACAAAATTTCTTCAATTTTTCTATTTTTTCATTAATTTCCGCAAATCGTATCAGTCTACTTTTACCACTAAAATAAAGTACAACATGTGACGAAAAAACAATGTCAGAATTACTTGGATATTCAAAACTTTCGCGCAGTTATTCTCTGATAAAGTCAGACATACCAGATTTAACAAATCTGGCTTGGTCATTAAGGTCTTTTCAGGCCCGGTCATTAAGGGGTTAAGAAGGCCAATTTCCCCAGGATGAGGGCTGCAATTCAGGATATAGACTGGGAAGAACTAATGTTAAATAATGGGACAAATGATAAATGGGAGATTTTCAAATCTACTTTGGGTAATTATAGTGCAAAATTTATTCCTACAGGTAACAAGTATAAACGACTAAAATTAAACCCCACATGGCTTACACCTTCGGTAAATAGGGCAATACATGACAAAAAAAGGGCATTTAAAATATACAAATCTGAGGGTACAGCTGTAGCCTTTGTAAAATATAAAGAGCTTAATAAAATATGTAAAAAGATAATAAAATCAGCAAAAATACAAAATGAAAGGCAGGTGGCCAAGGATAGTAAAACAAATCCTAAAAAATTCTTCAAGCATATAAATGCAAAAAAGTCAAGGTCTGAACATGTAGGACCCTTAGATAGTAGTAATGGGGAGTTGGTCACAGGGGATCAAGAGAAGGCAGAGTTACTAAATGGGTTCTTCCGCTCTGTATATACAACAGAAAAAGGAGCAGCTGATGTAGCCGCTGCCGGTGCTGTTAATATATCAGTTGATATACTGAATTGGATGAATGTAGATATGGTGCAAGCTAAATTAAATAAAATAAATGTACACAAGGCCCCGGGACCAGATGGGTTACACCCTAGAGTTCTTAAGGAGCTTAGTTCAGTTATTTCTGTCCCCCTCTTCATAATATTTAGAGAGTCTCTCATGACTGGCATAGTGCCAAGGGACTAGCGCAGGGCAAATGTGGCAAATGTGGTGCTCTAGGTCTTCGCCGGGTAATTATAGACCAGTAATAAATAGTATTATAAGTGACAGCCAGCACGGTTTTACAAAGGACAGAAGCTGTCAAACCAACCTGATTTGTTTTTATGAAGAGGTAAGCAGAAGCCTAGACAGAGGGGCCGCTGTGGATATAGTGTTTTTGGACTTTGCAAAGGCATTTGACACTGTCCCTCATAGACATTTAATGGCTAAATTAAGGACTATAGGTTTAGAAAGTATAGTTTGTAATTGGATTGAGAATTGGCTCAAGGACCGTATCCAGAGAGTTGTGGTCAATGATTCCTACTCTGAATGGTCCCCAGTTATAAGTGGTGTACCCCAGGGTTCAGTGCTGGGACCACTATTATTCAACTTATTTATTAATGATATAGAGGATGGGATTAATAGCACTATTTCTATTTTTACAGATGACACCAAGCTATACAATATAGTTCAGACTATGGAAGATGTTCGTGAATTGCAGGCAGATTTAAACAAACTAAGTGTTTGGGCGTCCACTTGGCAAATGAAGTTTAATGTAGATAAATGTAAAGTTATGCACCTGGGTACGAACAACCTGCATGCATCATATGTCCTAGGGGGAGCTACACTGGGGGAGTCACTTGTTGAGAAGGATCTGGGTGTACTTTTAAATCATAAACTCAATAACAGCATGCAGTGTCAATCAGCTGCTTCAAAGGCCAGCAAAATATTGTCGTGTATCAAAAGAGGCATGGACTCGCGGGACAGGGATGTAATATTACCACTTTACAAAGCATTAGTGAGGCCTCATCTAGAATATGCAGTCCAGTTCTGGGCTCCAGTTCATAGAAAGGATGCCCTGGAGTTGGAAAAAATACAAAGAAGAGCAACGAAGCTAATAAGGGGCATGGAGAATCTAAGTTATGAGGAAAGATTAAAAGAACTAAACCTATTTAGCCTTGAGAAAAGACGACTAAGGGGGGACATGATTAACTTATATAAATATATGAATGGCACATACAAAAAATATGGTGAAATCCTGTTCCATGTAAAACCCCCTCAAAAAACAAGGGGGCACTCCCTCCGTCTGGAGAAAAAAAGGTTCAACCTTCAGAGGCGACAAGCCTTCTTTACTGTGAGAACGGTGAATTTATGGAATAGCCTACCGCAGGAGCTGGTCACAGCAGGGACAGTAGATGACTTTAAAAAAGGCTTAGATAATTTCCTAGAACAAAAAAAAATTAACTCCTATGTGTAGAAATTTTTTACTTCCCCTTTCCCATCCCACTTCCCCTTTCCCATCCCTTGGTTGAACTTGATGGACATGTGTCTTTTTTCAACCGTACAAACTATGTAACTATGTAACTATGTAACTATGTTGCTTGTCGTTGAACGCTTGGGTTGTGGCGGTTCATGTGCCGGGGGCCAGAATGACATTGCAGATTCTCTTTCCCGATTGCAGTGGGACCGTTTCCGGATGGTGGCTCCAGACGCGGAGGTGAAAGGGATCTCCTGCCCGGAGTGGCTGTGGGGGCTGGGTTACGAGCCACAGGAGGATTGATTCAGGCCTCGCTTGCTTCGAAGACTTGGGCTGCTTATGATGCTGCGTGGCGGGAGTGGGAAAGTTGGCTAGCGGTTCTGGAAGGGGTAAGGACGGATGACGATCGGGTAGAGGCATTGTTGGTTTTTCTGGGACAGGTCTCTATCGCGGGCTGGTCGGCATCCAAGGTTAGTCGTTTTGTGGTAGCCCTGGTGTAAAGGATCTGCCAGACACAGCTTCTGTGTCGACGCCCGTGGTTAGTCAGTCTGCACCTGCTCCGAAGTCTGATCGAGTGACCCCTCCTTCTACCAATCAGGCTGGGAGGCTGATGAGTGGTAGACCCTATCACAGCCTGGCCAGACGGAGCTAGCTCCCGCCCTCTGTCTATTTATACCTTCACTTCCTGCTCCTTTGCCTGCGATTCTGTCCGTTTCCTGGCTCTGCTGCTGCTGCTTGTACTTTTGTCCTCTGCTCCATATAGACCCTGGCTTACTGACTACTCTCCTGCTCTGCGTTTGGTACCTCGTACACTCCTGGTTTGACTCGGCTCGCTCACTACTCTTGTTGCTCACGGTGTTGCCGTGGGCAACTGCCCCGTTCCCCTAGCTTCTGTGTACCCTTGTCTGTTTGTCTGTCGTGCGCATAGTGAGCGTAGGGACCGTCGCCCAGTTGTACGCCGTCTAGGACGGGCCGTTGCAAGTAGGCAGGGACTGAGTGGCGGGTAGATTAGGGCTCACTTGTCTGTCTCCCTACCCCGACATTACATAATCACAGGCCCATATACCTTTTCTACCCTGGTCCCTGACACAACTATGGACCCCCTTGAGACCCTGGCTCAGCAAATGCAGGGCCTCTCCCTACAGGTCCAAGCTCTGGCTCAGAGGGGCGACCAGCATGATGCTACCCTGGTAGTGCCCTCCACCTCACATCTTGAACCCCACCTCAAGTTGCCTGACTGGTTCTTAGGGGACCTGAAGACCTTTTTCTCCTTTCGGGAGAGTTGTAAGCTCTATTTTCGTCTAAAGCCCCACTCCTGAGGTTCTGAGAGCCAGCGAGTGGGTATAATTATGTCCCGGCTCCAGGATGAGCCCCAAGAATGGGCCTTCTCCTTGGCTCCCGATGCCCCTGAACTTTCCTCTGTTGACCTTTTTTTTTCTGCTATATATGACGAGACTGACAGGACTGCCTTTGCCGAGAGTCAGCTGGTGACCTTACGTCAGGGTAAGAGACCCGTTGAGGAGTACTGTTCGGACTTTAGGAAGTGGTGTGTAGCTTCTTGGTGGAATGACCCTGCCTTGAGGTGCCAGTTTAGATTGGGTCTGTCGAACGCCCTGAAGGACCTGTTAGTTAGCTAGCCCCCTTCTGACTCTCTAGATCAGGTTATGGCTTTAGCGGTACGTCTTGACCGACGTCTCAGGGAACGACGACTTGAACGGTTTTGTGCCTCCTCCTCTGGCTCCCCCATGATGGCTCCCGAGGTTCCGTTGCTTCATTCTTCCACCCAAAACTCGGATGAACTTATGCAACTCGGGGCCTCCGTGTCTCCCCCAACAACGTAGAGAGTTTCGCAGGAAGAATGGTCTCTGCTTCTACTGTGGGGATGACGAGCATCAAGTGAACACCTGTCCTAGGCGTAAGAATAAGATCATCGGGGAGGTCACTTGGGCGCACAGGTATTTCCTGTGAATATGAAACCTAATAAGATCTTGCTTCCCTTTCAGGTCTCTTTTGGTGGTAGGTCTGCTACCGGCAGTGCCTTCGTGGATTCAGGGTCTTCTGCTAATATTATGTCTGTGGAATTTGCTATGTCTCTAGCTATGCCATTGATTGATTTGCCTAAATCTGTCCCGGTAGTGGGTATCGACTTCACTCCTCTTGCTAATGGTTATTTTACGCAGCATACCCCTGTTTTTGAACTCCTTGTTGGCTCCATGAATTTGGAGCAGTGCTCTGTACTGGTGATGCAGGGATTATCGTCCGATTTAGTTTTAGGCCTTCCCTGGTTGCAGTTGCATAATCCCACGTTTAACTGGAATACTGGGGATCTTACCAAATGGGGTAATGAATGCATGACGTCATGTTTTTCTGTTAATTTTATTTCTCTCCCTGAGGAGGTGAACACTCTACCTGAGTTTATTCAGGACTTCGCTGATGTTTTTTCTAAAAAAGCCTCCGAAGTGTTACCTCCTCATAGAGAATACGATTGCGCAATCGATTTGGTACCAGGAGCTAAGCTCCCTAAGGGTGGGATATTTAATCTCTCTTGTCTCAAACGTGAAGCCATGAGAGAGTATATCCAGGAATGCCTGGCCAAGGGTTACATTCGCCCCTCTACTTCTCCGGTAGGTGCTGGCTTCTTCTTCGTAGGGAAGAAGGATGGTGGTCTTAGGCTGTGTATCGATTACCGAAACTTGAATAAGGTCACTGTAAGGAACCAGTATCCCCTTCCTTTGATTCCTGATCTCTTTAATCAGGTTCAGGGGGCCCAATGGTTCTCTAAATTTGATCTATGGGGGGCTTATAACCTTATCCGCATCAAAGAGGGGGATGAGTGGAAGACTGCGTTTAACACGCCCAAAGGTCATTTCGAATACCTCATCATGCCCTTTGGGTTGTGTAATGCTCCCGCGGTCTTCCAGAATTTCATAAATGAGATCTTAAGAGACTACCTGGGGGTATTTCTTGTAGTGTACCTTGAGGACATACTTGTGTTTTCCAAGGACTGGTCCTCCCACATTGAGCATGTCAGGAAGGTGCACCAGGCCCTTCGGGAAAACAAACTGTTTGCTAAAACCGAAAACTGTGTGTTTGGGGTGCAAGAGATACCATTTTTGGGTCAAATCCTCACTCCTCATGAATTCCGCATGGACCCTGCCAAGGTTCAGTCTGTGGCCGAATGGGTCCAACCTGCCTACCTGAAGGCGTTACAGTGCTTCCTGGGGTTTGCTAATTATTACAGGAGATTTATTGCTAACTTCTCGGTCATCGCTAAGCCTCTTACGGATCTCACTCGCAAAGGTGCTGATCTCCTCCACTGGCCTCCTGAGGCGGTCCAGGCTTTTGAGGTCCTTAAGAAGGGCTTTATCTCGGCCCCAGTGCTGATTCAGCCTAACCAAATGGAACCATTCATCGTGGAGGTTGACGCCTCCGAGGTGGGAGTGGGTGCTGTCTTGTCCCAGGGTACCAGGTACCTCACCCATCTCCGTCCCTGTGCCTACTTCTCCAGGAAGTTCTCAACTACTGAGAGTAACTATGACATTGGCAACCGCAAACTCTTAGCCATTAAATGGGCATTTGAAGAGTGGTGCCACTTCCTGGAGGGGGCTAGGCACCAGGTTACGGTCCTTACCGACCACAAGAATCTGGTTTTCCTAGAATCTGCCCGGAGGCTAAACCCGAGACAAGCTCGATGGGCGTTATTTTTTACCAGAATCAATTTTTTGGTTACCTATAGGGCTGGGTCTAAAAATATTAAGGCTGATGCACGTAGCTGTCGCGTAGCTTCATGGCCAGCCCTCCTTCGGAGGAAGATCCTGCTTGTATTTTGCCTCCAGGTATAATCATTTCCTCGATCGATTCTGATTTAGTCTCTGATATTGCTGCTGATCAAGGTGCAGCTCCCGGGAACCTTCCTGAGAACAAGCTGTTTGTTCCCCTGCAATTCCGGCTAAGGGTACTTCGGGAAAATCATGACTCCGCACTATCTGGCCATCCAGGCATCCTGGGTACCAAACACCTCATTACCAGAAATTATTGGTGGCCTGGGTTGCCTAAAGACGTTAAGGCCTACGTCGCCGCTTGTGAGGTTTGTGCTAGGTCCAAGACTCCCAGGTCCCGACCAGCGGGCTTACTGCGTTCGTTGCCCATTCCCCAGAGACCTTGGACACATATCTCCATGGATTTTATCACCGATTTGCCTCCATTCCAAGGCAAGTCGGTGCTGTGGGTGGTGGTGGACCGCTTCAGTAAGATGTGCCACTTTGTGCCCCTCAAGAAACTACCCAACACCAAAACGTTGGCTACCTTGTTTGTCAAACACATCCTGCGTCTCCATGGGGTCCCTGTCAATATTGTTTCGGACAGAGGGGTACAATTTGTTTCATTGTTTTGGAGAGCCTTCTGTATGAAGTTGGGGATTGATCTGTCCTTCTCCTCTGCCTTCCATCCTGAAACCAATGGCCAAACGGAGAGGACTAATCAATCTCTAGAATAATACTTAAGGTGTTTTGTCTCTGACTGTCAATTTGATTGGGTCTCTTTCATTCCCCTCGCCGAATTTTCCCTTAATAACCGGGTCAGTAACTCGTCAGGGGTCTCTCCTTTTTTTTGTAATTTTGGGTTTAATCCACGGTTCTCCTCCGTTTCACCTGGTAGTTCCAACAATCCTGAGGTAGAGGTCGTTCATCGGGAACTGTACACAGTCTGGGCCCAGGTTCAGAAAAACCTAGAGGTGTCCCAGAGCGTACAAAAAACTCAGGCTGATAAAAAAACGTTCTGCTAACCCCCTGTTTATGGTCGGGGATCTGGTGTGGTTGTAGTCTAGGAACTTGCGTCTCAAGGTTCCGTCCAAGAAGTTTGCTCCCCGGTTTATTGGGCCGTATAAGGTCATTGAGGTCCTCAATCCTGTCTCCTTCCGGCTGGAGTTACCCCCGTCTTTTCGGATACACGACGTGTTTCATGCCTCCCTCCTCAAACGCTGCTCCCCGTCCTTGGCTCCCTCGAGGAGACCTCCTGTTCCCATCCTCACCCCGGAGGGGGTGGAATTCGAGGTGGCCAGGATTGTGGACAGCAAGATGGTCCAAGGCTCCCTCCAGTACCTGGTCCATTGGAGAGGATACGGGCCCGAGGAGAGTACTTGGGTACCCGCCCGGGATGTTCACGCTGGGGTATTGGTCAGGAGGTTCCACCTGCGTTTCCCCAGTAAGCCAGGTCCACTTAGAAAGGGTCCGGTGGCCCCTCATAAAAGGGGGGGTACTGTAAAGGATCTGCCAGGCACAGCTTCGGGGTTAACTCCCAGAACTAATCAGTCAGCACCTGAGAATACATCCCTGAGACTGACTCCTGCTTCCACCATTCAGGCTGGCAGGCTTAGGAGTGGGAGAGCCTATCGTAACCTGGCCAGACTCAGCTAGCTCCCGCCCTCGGTCTATTTAAGCCTGCACTTCCTGTCCCTCGGTGCTTGTTGGTGCTTGTGTTTCTTTCCTTGTGGTTTCCTGGCCCAGCTACAGCTCCTGCTATTTTTGATCCTGCTCCATACAGACCCTGGCTTACCGACTACTCTTCTGCTTTTCGTTTTGTACCTCGCATACTCCTGGCTTGACTCGGCTCGTTCACCACTCTGGTTGCTCACGGTGTTGCCGTGGGCAACGGCCCCTTTTCCTTGCTTGTGTTCCTTGTATGTTTGTCGTGTTTGTCGTGCACTTACTGAGCGCAGGGACCGCCGCCCAGTTGTACCCCGTCGCCTAGGGCGGGTCGTTGCAGGTAGGCAGGGACAGAGTGGCGGGTAGATTAGGGCTCACTTGTCCGTCTCCCTACCCCCTGCCATTACAGCTGATGTAGCTTCATGGCCAGCCCTCCTGCGGAGGAAGATCCTGCTTGTGTTTTGCCCCCAGGTATAATCATTTCCTCTGTTGATTCTGACTTAGTCTCCGAAATTGCGGCTGATCAAGGTTCAGCTCCCGGGAACCTTCCTGAGAACAAGCTGTTTGTTCCCCTGCAATTCCGGCTAAGGGTACTCAGGGAGAATCATGACTCTGCACTATCTGGCCATCCAGGCATCCTGGGTACCAAGCACCTCATTGCCAGAAACTATTGGTGGCCTGGGTTGCTTAAAGACGTTAAGGCCTACGTCGACGCTTGTGAAAGTTGTGCTAGGTCCAAGACTCCCAGCTTACTATGTTCTTTGCCTATTCCCCAGAGACCTTGCACCCATATCTCCATGGATTTTATCACCGATCTGCCTCCATCTCAAGGCAAGTCGGTGGTGTGGGTTGTAGTAGACCGCTTCAGTAAGATGTGCCACTTTGTGCCCCTCAAGAAACTACCCAATGCTAAGACGTTAGCTACCTTGTTTGTCAAACACATCCTGCGTCTCCATGGCGTTCCTGTCAATATTGTTTCTGACAGAGTGGTACAATTTGTTTCATTGTTTTGGAGAGCCTTCTGTAAAAAGTTGGAGATTGATCTATCCTTCTCCTCGGCCATCCATCCTGAAACTAATGGCCAAACCGAGAGGACTAATCAGTCTCTAGAACAATATTTAAGGTGTTTTATCTCTGACTGTCAATATGATTGGGTCTCCTTCATTTCCCTCGCTGAATTTTCCCTTAATAACCGGGTCAGTAACTCGTCAGGGGTTTCCCCCTTTTTCTGTAATTTTGGGTTTAATCCACGGTTCTCCTCCGTTTCACCTGGTGGTTCCAACAATCCTGAGGTAGATGTCGTTCATCGGGAACTGTGCACAGTCTGGGCCCAGGTTCAGAAGAACCTAGAGGCGTCCCAGAGCATACAAAAGACTCAGGCAGATAGAAGACGTTCTGCTAACCCCTTGTTTGTGGTCGGGGATCTGGTGTGGCTGTCTTCAAAAAATTTGCGCCTTAAAGTCCTGTCCAAAAAGTTTGCTCCCCTATATATAGGGCCGTACAAGGTCATTGAAGTCCTTAGCCCTGTCTCTTTCCGACTGGAGTTACCCCCGTCTTTTCGAATACACGACATGTTTCATGCCTCCCTCCTGAAACGCTGCTCCCTGTCCTTGGCTCCCTCGAGGAAACTTCCGGTCCCTGTTCTCACCCCTGAAGGGGTAGAATTCGAGGTGGCCAAGATTGTGGACAGCAGGATGGTCCAAGGCTCTCTCCAGTACCTGGTCCATTGGAGAGGATACGGGCCTGAGGAGAGGACTTGGGTACCCGCCCAGGATGTTCACGCTGCAGTATTGCTCAGGAGGTTCCATCTTCGGTTCCCCAATAAGCCAGGTCCACCTAGAAAGGGTCCAGTGGCCCTTCATAAAAGGGGGGGTACTGTAAAGGATCTGCCAGAAACAGCTTCTGTGTCGACGCCCGTGGTTAGTCAGTCTGCACCTGCTCCTAAGTCTGATCGAGTGACCCCCCTCCTTTTACCAATCAGGCTGGGAGGCTGAGGAGTGGGAGAGCCTATCACAGCCTGGCCAGACGGAGCTAGCTCCCACCCTCTGTCTATTTATACCTTCACTTCCTGCTCCTCCTTTGCCTGTGATTCTGTCCGTTTCCTGGCTCTGCTGCTGCTGCTGCTTGTACTTTTGTCCTCTGCTCCATATAGACCCTGGCTTACTTACTACTCTCCTGCTCTGCGTTTGGTACCTCGTACACTCCTGGTTTGACTCGGCTCGTTCACTACTCTCCTGCTCTGCGTTTGGTACCTCGTACACTCCTGGTTTGACTCGGCTCGCTCACTACTCTTGTTGCTCACGGTGTTGCCGTGGGCAACTGCCCCGTTCCCCTAGCTTCTGTGTACCCTTTTCTGTTTGTCTTTCGTGCACATAGTGAGCGTAGGGACCGTCGCCCAGTTGTACGTCGTCGCCTAGGACGGGCCGTTGCAAGTAGGCAGGGACTGAGTGGCGGGTAGATTAGGGCTCACCTGTCTGTCTCCCTACCCCGGCATTACACCTGGCTATTGGTTTTAAGCTCCGGGGGTACAAGGATGTTACGAAATGTTTTTTGGTTAGCCAGGCCCTGAAGGGTTATAGGAAGGGGAGAATGTCGCCGGATCATCGGCGCCCAGTGTCTTTTATGTTGTTGCAACAGTTGTAGGGGGTGTTGGGTGAAATTAGTTTTTCTAGTTTCGAGGCGACCCTATGTAGAGTGGCGTTCTTGTGGCCGTTTTTTGGGGCCCTGAGGGTTGGGGAGCTGGTGGCGCCCAGCACAAGGAGGCCTGGGGGGTTGAGGATGGAAGATGTGTTATTGGCGGACAGCAGTGTGGAGTTCTGGATCCGGCGTTCTAAGACGGATCAAGGGGGTCGGGGTAAGATAGTGGTGTTGGGGGCGGCCAAGGGGGCCAAGATGTGCCCGGTCGCATGTTTTGCTGGGTACAGAGAGGTTTCGCCGGTAATGAGGGGAGAGTTGTTGTGTCACGAGGACGGGTCATTTCTGTCCCGGTACCAGTTTACGTGGGTTTTTCGTAGGTGCCTGCGGCAGTTGGGATTAGAGGAGTCTTTGTTTTCCCCCCATTCTTTTCGTATTGGGGCGGCGACGGAGGTGGTGTCATGGGGGTTGGGAGAGGAGGTGGTGAAGCGGATAGGTCGATGGGATTCCCGCCGTTTCCAGTTGTACGTGCGCCCTCAGTTTTTATGATAATTTTGTGTAAAGTCTTAATCCCTCCACTCTCCCAATAGTTTTTTCTTTCCTCCTCACTGTTCGCTCACGTCCGTGCATAGCTTTGTTTTAATCGGTTTGGTTTTTATTTTCCAGGTCCCGCTAGCCGATTGGTGTGGATCGTCGGGCATTCGTACGTTCATTGGGGGGGCGGAGCGGGCTGATGTTCGTCCGGACGGGCGGCAGTTGGGTTTTCGGCGGGAGGAGGTAGTTGTGCGGTGGCTAGGGAGTAGAGGGATGGTGTGGAGTCGGGTGTTGCCTGACGTGCATAGGTTTGCGCAGATGGACAGAGCCCCGGACGTCTTGGTTCTGCACGTCGGGGAGTAATGATTTGGGTAGTCGTCCTTTCCGGGAATTGATTAGGAATATTAAATACGATTTACTCAGGTTGTGGTTCAGTTTCCCGGGGGTTAAGGTGGTGTGGTCAGAGATTGTTCCGCGTAAGGTTTGGCGGCACGCCAGGTCAGTGGCGCGTTTAAATAAAGCCCGGGTGAAGGTTAAATCGGGCAGTTTCGGGTTTCGTGGTAAGGAACGGGGGGGTCTTCGTGCATCATTACGACTTCGAGGATGGCCTGCGTAATTATTGGCTAGGTGATGGTGTGCACCTGACGGCCGTGGAGATTGACCTGTGGACTCTGCGCTTGCAGGAAGGAATAGAAAAGGGCCCTCTTGTTGGGTGGGGCTCGCATACTTAAAGGTGTCTAAGTATGTTCGTGTGGCGGATTAGGGGTCCTTGGAGTTGGTGGTAAATTACTGTGGGGGGATTCATCGAGGGTATGGTCCCTCCCCAATTTATTATGGTTGGTAGTCTGGTCAATTTGGGCTCCTGCTGGGTGGTCTCCCGGGGAGTGGTTGCAGTTTTGGACAGCCAACTGCAGTTATCACGGTGCCCCTGAGCCAGTAGGGTGACGGCTGGGAGTAAAATACGATGCAGGTGGGCTGTTTGGTGACAGATTTTTGTAGCTCCAAGGACTCCCCTTCCATTGTTATTATTATTTGTAAATTGTTGTTCATTATGTTTGTTTGTAAATAAAATGGCTGCTGTGGCCAAATTTATCCAACCCAAGTGTCCGAGTTTTATTATAGGGACGGAGGTTTGGTAAAGGGTATGGCCAATAATGGGGGAAGAGGAGTGGGTGAAGTAACATGACCCCAGTAGGAGTGTACGCACTCTACAGTCCCCTGATCATTGCCTGCCTGCTCTGGTTTTCATTGCTCCCACTACTAAAAAACAAAATGCTATGAAATCAATCCTAATTAACCCCTTCCCGACATTTGACGTACATGTACGTCATGGAAAGTACTGACTTCCCGCATCTTGCCGTACATGTACGTCAAACGTTTGGCACCGGCTCAGAAGCTGAGCCGGTCCCATCATCACCGGATCTCAGCTGTATCTTACAGCTGACATCCGACTGTAACGGCGGGGACCGAAATTAGCTTCGATCCCCGCCATTAACCCCTTAAGTGCAGCGCTCAAACGCGATCGCTGCACTTAAGGTGTTTGCAGCTCATCGGAACCCCAGTAATGAAATTGCCGGGGTTCCGGTGGCTGCAATGGCAACCGGAGGCCTAATACTGGCCTCCCGGTCTGCCTAGCACCGAAGCCGGTCAAGATCCGCCCGGCGGCGGAGCCTGATCGGCTTCCGTAGCTGCCGGCAAGATGGCGCCGGGTCAGGAGCTGATCCGGCGTCATCAGCGGTGGAAGTCAGCTGTACTGTACAGCTGACATCCACCTGTAACGGCAGGAACCGGAGCTAGCTCCGATCCCTGCCATTAACCCCTTCGATGCAGCAATCGAAAGCGATTGCTGCATCGTAGCGGTTACAAGCAGATCGCCAGCCCTGACAGGCAATCGGGACTGGCGACTGCTGTTATGGCAACAGGAGACACAATGGTCTCCTGCTCTGCCATTACGGAAGCCGATTTAGGCCCCGCCGGGAGGCGAAGCCTAAACGGCTTGCTGTCAGTGAATGACTGACAGATCTAATACATTGCACTACATAGGTAGTGCAATGTATTAGAAAAAAAAAATCTGACCGTTGGACCTTCAAGTCCCCTAGTGGGACTTGAGAAAAAGTGTAAAAAAAGTATAAAAAAGTGTAAAAAAAAGTGCAAAAAATAAAAGTTTGAAAACAATAAAAGTTTCAAGTAATCAAATAACACACAATCCCCCTTTTACTCTTATCAAGTCCTTTATTATTGAAAAATAATAATAAACCATATGTATTTGGTATCGCCACGACCGTAACGACCGGAGGTATCAAAATATTATATTATTTATTGCACGCGGTGAACAGCGTAAAAAAAACCCGTAAAAAACGTTACCAGAGTTTCTGTTTTTTAGTCACTTTGCCCTACAAATATTACAATAAAAAGTGATCAAAAAGTCGCACGTATCCAAAAATGGTACCTATAAAAACTATAGCTCGTCCCGCAAAAAACAAGCCCTCATACAACTCCGTCGACAAAAAAATTAAAACGTTATGGTTCTCACAACTTGGCGACAGAAAAAATACATTCTTTTTACAAAAGTAATTTTATTGTGCAAAAAGTTGTAAAACATAAAAAAGTTCTATAAATGAGGTATCGCCGGAATCGTACTGACCCGCAGAATAAAGGTAACATGTAGTTTATAATGCGTGGTGAACTCTGTATAAAAAAAAACCAAAAAAAGCTGTGCCAGAATTGCGTTTTTTGGTTTACCTGGCATCCCAAAAAATAGGATAAAAGGTGATCAAAAAGTCACATGTACCCCAAAATGGTACCAATAATAACTACAGCTCGTCCCGCAACAAACCAGCCCTCATACCGCTACGTCTATGAAAAATAAAATTAGTTATGGCTCCAATAAGTCAGGAAATAAAAAAATATGCAGTTGTGCCCGAGGGGAACATTTCTTCTGTTTCAAGAGGCGATTTATCAAGGACCTAAAATTAGGGAACCAGGAAGGGAGGGCCCAATCATATCCGATGGAAGCGACGGTGCCCGTATTATACCAGGATAATACTTTCCCAGCAAAATTCCCCAAACTACAAAGGCGCGGAGTGTGGACCAAAAGGGGGATAAGAAATGACACCATTTATCAGTGCGACACCGGCCTGTGCAGAAAGGATTGCTTCACAGCGTAACACACATCTATGGATTATTTTTATTTTTTTATACCACCTGACTATGCCCCTTATATACTCCGCCCCGCTTACATGTACCCCCACATTATAAAACACCAGCAATACTCAAACAAATATAGTACCAAGCAAAATCCGCTCTCCAAAAGCCAAATGGTGCTCCCTCGGCCCTGAACCCTACAGCGTGCCCAAACAGCAGTTTCCTTCAACATATATGGCACCGTCATACCCGTGAGAACCCTTTTAACAATTTTTGTGGTGTGTGTCTCCAGCGTCATAAGCTGGGCATGACATATTTGCCACTGAATGGCATATCTAGGGAAAAATATAAATTTTTAATTTGCACCATCCGCAGCGCATTCATTTATGGAAAAGACCTGTGGGGTGAAAATGCTCACTACACCCCTTAATAAATGCCTTGAGGGGTGCAGTTCCATAATGGGGTCACTTATCAGGGGTTTCTTTTTATTATTTCACATCTGAGCCTCTGCAGTTGTGAACCAATACTTTGTAAATCGCCAAATTAGGCCTCCACTCCGCATGGTACTCTTCACTTCTGAGCCCTGTCATATGTCCAGACAAAAGATTAGGGCCACATGTAGGGTGTTTCTAAAACCGGGAAACACCGCATAATAATTAGAGAGCTGTCTTGTTATGGTGGCACAAGCCGGGCACCACATATTGGCATATCTATGGAAAAAAATCCCATTTTCACTCTGCAACATTGAGCGCACACTAATTTCTACAAAACACCTGCAGGGTTAAAATGCTTACTACACCCCTTGGTAAATGCATTGAGGGGTGTAGTTTACAAAATGGGGTCACTTCTGGGGGGTTTCCACTGTTTTGGGCCCACAGGTGCCCAGAAACCAATCCAGCAACATCTGCACTCCAAATGGCGGTCCTTCCCTTCTGAGCCCTGCCGTTTGCCCAAACAGCAGTTTATGACCACATATGGGGTATTGCCGTACTCGGGAGAAATAGCTTTACAAATGTTGGGTTCTTTTTTTCCTTTATTTGTTGAGAAAATGAAAAAATTTGCGCTAAAGCTACGTCTTATTGAAGAAAAAGGACTGTTTTTATTTTCACTGCCTAATTCTAATAAATTCTATGAAACATCTGTGGGGTCAAAATGCTCACTACACCCCTAGATGCATTCTTCAAGAGGTGTAGTTTCCTAAATGGAGTCCCTTTTTGGGCGTTTTCATTGTTTTGTCCCCTCAGGGGCTTTGCAAATGTGACCTGGCCTCCGCAAATCATTCCTGCTAAATGTGATCTCAAAAAGTCAAATAGTGCTCTTTCCCTTCTAAGCCCTGCCGTGTGTCCAAACAGCCGTTTATTACCACATGTGGGGTATTGTTTTACTCGGGAGAAATTGCTTTACAAATTTTGTGGTGCTTTTTCTCCTTTAGTCCTTCTGGAAATGAGAAAAAATTAGCTAAACCTACATTTTCTTTGAAAAAATGTAGATTATTATTTTCAGGGCCTACTTCCAATAATTTCTGCAAAAAAACTGTGGTGTCAAATCGCTCACTATACCCCTAGATAATTTCCTCAATGGGTGTTGTTTCCAAAATGGGGTCACTTGTGGGGGGTTTCCACTGTTTTGTCCCCTCAGGGGCTTTGTAAATGTAACATGGCCTCCGCAAACCATTCCTGCTAAATTTGAGTTCCAAAAGCCAAATGGCGCTCTTTCCCTTCTCAGCCTCGCCGTGTGTCCAAACAGCCGTTTATTACCACATGTGGGGTACTGTTTTACTCGGGAGAAATTTCTTTACAAATTTTATGGTGATTTTTCTCCTTTAGTCCTTGTGGAAATGAAAAAAAATTAGCTAAACCTACATTTTATTTGAAAAAATGTAGATTTTCATTTTCACAGCCTACTTGCAAAAATTTCTGCAAAAAACCTGTGGGGTCAAAATGCTCACTATACCCCTAGATAATTTCCTCAAGGGGTATAGTTTCCAAAATGGGGTCACTTGTTTGGGGTTTTCACTGTTTTGTCCCCTCAGGGGCTTTGTAAATGTGACATGGCCTCCGCAAACCATTCCTGCTAAATGTGAACTCCAAAAGCCAAATGGCGCTCTTTCCCTTCTCAGCCACGCCGTGTCTCCAAACAACCGTTTATTACCACATGTGAGGTATTGTTTTACTCGGGAGAAATTGCTTTACAAATTTTGCGGTGCTTTTTCTCCTTTAGTCCTTGTGGAAATGAGAAAAAAAATCGCTAAACCTACATTTTCTTTGAAGAAATGTTGATTTTAATTTTCACGGCCTACTTCCAATAATTTCTGTAAAAAACCTGTGCGGTGAAAATGCTCACTACACCCCTAGATAATTTCCTTGAGGTGTCTAGTTTCCCAGATGGGGTCACTTTTGGGGGATTTTGACTGTTTTGGCACCGCAAGAGCCCTTCAAACCTGACATGGTGCCTAAAATATATTCTAACAAAAATAAGGCCCCAAAATCCACTAGGTGCTCCTTTGCTTCTGAGGCCGGTGTTTCAGTCCAGTAGCACGCTACGGCCACATGTGGGATATTTCCTAAAACTGCAAAAACTGGGCAACAAATATTGAGTTGCATTTCTCTGGTAAAACCTTCTGTGTTATAAAAAAAATTGTATTAAAAATGTATTTCTGCAGAAAAATATGAAATTTGTAAATTTCACCTCTACTTTGCTTTAATTCCTGTGAAATGTTTAAAGGGTTAAGACATTTTCTAAATGCTGTTTTGAATACTTTGAGGGGTGAAGTTTTTAAAATGGGGTGACTTTTTTGGGGTTTCTAATATATAAGGCCCTCAAAACCACTTCACAACTGAACTGGCCCCTGTAAAAATAGCCTTTTGAAATTTTCTTGAAAATGTGAGAAATTGCTGCTAAAGTTCTAAGCCTTGTGAGGTCATAGAAAAATAAAAGGATGTTCAAAAAACGATGCCAATCTAAAGTAGACATATGGGGGATGTTAATTAGCAACAATTTTGTGTATTATAACTGCCTGTCTTACAAGCAGATACATTTAAATTGAGAAAAATGCTAATTTTTGCAATTTTTCGCTAAATTTTGGTGTTTTTCACAATTAAATACTGAACATATCGAGCAAATTTTGCCAGTAACATAAAGTCCAATGTGTCACGAGAAAACAATCTCAGAATCGCTTGGATAGGTGAAAGCATTCCGGAGTTATTACCACATAAAGTGACACATGTCAGATTTGAAAAATGAGGCTCTGTCAGGAAGGTCGAAAGTGGCTAAAGAGGGAAGGGGTTAATGTTGCTTAGTAGCCACCTAAATTCTCCTCTATTTAGCTGATCATTATCTCTTTATATTGCAAACAGCAGTAAGAACAATATACAAAAATGCATTTCTATGTATATAAGAATTTCCTATTTCTAACTTGTTGAAATATTAAATACACTATAATAAAACTATACGGATACTGGATTAACCATAGTGTGTATTTTCCACAATGTAACTGGCTAACAATTATTGGACTTGGCTCATCTAAAGAGGATTTCATCATCTATGGTTTAATAAAACTTTATGTGAATTAGATGGTCTAGTAAAACCAGTCATCATTGAGAAACATGCCCAAACCGGAGGTAATTCAGATTATTTTTATGGGACTTTAAAGATAAAAAAGTAATAATTAAGTTGGTAGACATGCATGAGCATGAAAACCCTCTGGATTGTTGCACTGAGCACAAACATTTTAACGCAACACCCTGTTTTCCTAGTACTTCCCCTCCATAGCTAGTTGTGCAAAAGGTTTTGCTTTAGGCCAGGATCAAACACGCAGTTTTCATGCAGTTTTTGGCTCAGTTGTTTAAGCCAAACACAGGAGTGGACACATAAGAAAGGAGATGCATCTGTCTTTTCTTTATACCTTTCTTTCCCCTTGAATCCACTTTTGGCTTTGGCTCAAAAAAACTGAGCCAGAAACGGCATCAAAATCGTGTGTGTGTGATCCTGACCTTATAGCAGTACACCATAATTGATATTCTGTTGGCCTTGTTCAACAAATACAATGATAAGGCTATGTTCACACATGGCGGATATGCTGCGTAAAAGTACACAGTGTATCTGTCCTGGTCACCGCTGGGAATTCTGGCCAAAAACATTGTGGTGCAGTTTTTCGGTTGGAATGTCCGCTGCGGAAAACAGCAGGTAAATCAAAAACAACCCAACCTATACTTACCCATAGTCATGGCGACATGTCCCTCTGACGTCCTGCAGCCCAGCCTCCTGGGATACATTTCATCCTATGTGACCACTGCAGCCAGTGCGTGGATGAGATTTGTTAAAATCTCATCCTCTTTGCTGCTACCATATTACGCTGTGGATTTTCCGCAATAAAATGTGTTGCGGAAAATTTGCTGTGTGTGGACATACCCTAGTAGTATTTTATAGCGTTTTTATTTTCAAGGCAGTGTATATGACATGGAAGAAGTAAAGTCAGTATAGGTGAAAAGGCATGCTTTCATAAATAAAAATACACCTTTCTTTTTTTTTACATTTGTAATACCCAAAACATCACAATTGCGTCTGGGTATAGTGCAAGAACTGTTGACGGTGTTTGGACGTTAAAGAGGCTCTGTCACCACATTATAAATGCCCTATCTCCTACATAAGGTGACAGCAGTGCTTTTTATTTAAAAAAACGAACTGTTTTCACCACTTTATGAGCGATTTTAGATTTATGCTAATGAGTTGCTTAATGCCCAAGTGGGCGTATTTTTACTTTAGACCAAGTGGGCGTTGTACAGAGGAGTGTATGACGCTGACCAATCAGCGTCATGCACTCCTCTCCATTCATTTACTCAGCGCATAGGGATCCTGCTAGATCCTTATGTGCTGTCTTATACTAACACATTAACAATACTGAAGTGTTTAGACAGTGAATAGACATTCCACGGGATGTCTATTCACAATCTCTGCACTTCGTTTCTGTTTCTATGGTAGTTACAGCAGAGGAAGCGTGATCTCGTTGTAACCTGTCATTTACAGCGAGATCTTGCGAGATCACGGTTCCTCTGCTGTAACTACCACAGACAGAGTAACGAAGTGCAGAGATTGTGAATAGACATCCCGTGGAATGTCTATTCACTGTCTAAACACTTCAGTATTGTTAATGTGTTAGTATAAGACATCACATAAGGATCTAGCTGGATCCCTATGCGCTGAGTAAATGAATGGAGAGGAGTGCATGAGGCTAATAAAGTGGTAAAAATAGATAGTTTTTTTTAAATAAAAAGTATTGCTGTCATCTACATTATAGCGCCGATCTCCTTATGTAGGAGATACGGCACTTATAATGTGGTGACAGAGCCTCTTTAAGGTCATAGTGATCTAGGATTGTCCCTAGGAGTGACACTGTCATCCAGTCTATATAAGAGGCTTTGCTTCCGCTTGTTTTACCTACTTTCCCATACTGCTTACAACACCTAGGGCACTTTTGATATTTATTCTTCACGCAGGGCTTTTCATTGAATTCGCTTTGGCAGGGCTTGTTAGTGGCACCTGTACATATTTATTCATGTCTGAAGAGATATAAAAGTGTAGTAAAACAGTTTCGACCAACAGCTATCTCTCTTGCCTCGTAAATATGCATGCTTGGGTAGGATATTGATGTATCATCAATGGGGATCCAACACCTGAAAACCCCACTGACCAGAAGAGGAGGGACACTTCACTTGTGTACCTACACAGGCGTCCATGTGTCTGTCTCTGGTGCTGCAGCTCAGCCCTAATAACTTGAATGCACCAGTACCAAGCACAGTGAACTGCAGTAAACTGGGGATATATTTTTATCGACAAATCCCACATCTATAGGAGAACATATTTAAACAAGCGCTGTTTAGGGTATGAATAATGATCAGGCTCACCATATCTGTATCATAGTCACAATGTCTATACTTTGGCAGAACCTTGTACCCTTCTTGTTACACTTCCCCCCGTTTAGGAACCAAACATTTATTTAAATTTTTCTTGTATGTAAAAATCCACATACTGATTGTTTGTTGTCAGCACTACTATAACGCCATTCACGGTGCCAGTTTTATTCTGAAATGGGGGAGCACACCAAATGACTTCCAGATGCCTTAATTATAGTGTCTGGATTGTGAGCGCTTTATATCGCTTTGATAATGCATTGCATACTGTGCCTCCTTGTGAAATTGTTTGTGTCAAAAGTGGATTCATCCTCCAAACATTTCATATTAAATTCTGTCTGAAGTGAATTCTCTAAAGATGAGGGTTGGGTAATGACTGATGGCGGGATGAGAACTGGTTTATGTTAAGTAATAAACATTGGAGCATAAAGTATAAAATACTGCAGTGTTCCTAGCTGCTAGAACTTCTCTCTGATAACGATAAGTCGCTTATGGCTTATCGTTGGAATATTACACAACCAGTCTTGTTTACGTCTTTCAGCAGACCTGCTCAATACACAGATAAGGGTTAATGAATATAGCTGATATATATTCTATTACAGGCTGTTCCTTAATAGCGTATGACCAGGTTTACATGTGCCAGTTGCACTTGTGAATTGATCTGCAGTACCAGACACAGCTGCATGTACATGGGCAGCACTGCATCGGAAACAGCAGTCGTGGAGGTCAGACTCACACCGACCGCATATTGATGGGCCATCCTAAGGATACGTCATCAAAGTAAAATCCTGGAAACTCCTTTTAGACAAACTGTCATTGCCACAAGTCTGTCACTTCTCTATGCTGCCCTCAGACAGGACATGCTCAGATTAAAAATAAATACATGGTTCTTGGATACTACTAGTTCAGCAGACGAGAGGCCAGAATGTGCGAACACAGCTTATATATAATAATTGATTTATTTATTTTTGCAAGAGTGATTAATATGTATCTCTACCTAAGCGAGATAGATAGACAGACAGACAGACAGACAGACAGACAGACAGACAGATAGACAGATAGATAGATAGATAGATAGATAGATAGATAGATAGATAGATAGATAGATAGATAGATAGATAGATAGTCATGCAGATAAATTGACTAATACATCTAATAATGAGCGGCTGGGATTATAGTTGATACATCTATGGTGAGAATAGGATTGATTCCAACTAATGGAAATTTATTACATCAGTCTTTTAGATGGACCTACATAAGAATGATTCTTGATCACTACTTAGTACGGCTACCATTGTACTATATCATCTCAAGAATCAAGGCTTCAGCGATAGTGGTTTGTTAATAGATCTGCACACATATTCCATTAATATGCAAAATAAATATCTAAATGTCTCTATTTCTGGTAGCCATATGTGACTCCCAAATTGTAAGACATTTGTAAGACCCGCCCCATTTTCATGGGAACACCTCTTCAACTGCCAGAAACACCCCTCTTTGGTGTAAATTTGCATAAACCCTGGCCCCTTTGCAGTACAGTTCATGAGAAAATATTGACTTTAGCGGTAGCCAAGTACTGCTGAATTATAACTAACTTTATTATAAATAATAGTCATACAGTGCTCCATTTGTTTAGAATTATGTATTCAAATTTGAGAACCCGTTTAAGTATTTTAATCCTTTTGCATATTTTAATAAATAAAATCACTACATAAAATTCCACAAAGATTTTTAACTGATCTGTGCAAAAGATGGTTTCACTCTGCCCGATACTGCATTTAACTACTAGTTTAAGTTATGGAAAAAATATTTTTTAACTGGAAGAAATAAATTTAAAAAAATGTATATAAAGTAGGGTCCTATTACACGGGCCGATGTGGGCAGTGTAAATGAGCGCCAATCAACAAGACAGTTAGTTTGCTCCTTACACACGGAGCAATGATTGCTTATGTACATGGACATCACCATACATTTCCTTCATGTTGGTAGCGCATCTCCCTGATTACAGAGGGAGATGTGCTGCGGACAATGATATTTTCTGCAGCATAAATGATGCAATCAGCCGATGAACGCTCGTTTGCCCGATCATTTCCCGTGCAATAGGACCTTTAGGCTGTGTTCACACCTCAATATTCTCGTACGTTTAGAGTTTATGTCGGGAGACGTAGGGCTGTGACGTTTCCCACCGTATAGTCATACAATGGGATACGTTGCTAATAGGCTACCATAGAAAAAAACATACTGCGTGGTAAACATTTTTTACTGTATACCTTAGTATGAAATAGCATAGTATGATATTCCATACAGAAAAACAATGTATGCTATGTATGCCAAAAGGACACACTTTTAGCATACGCATGGTGCATGAGCCCTATGGATACGTACATAACATGCATCGGGAGCTTTCCCAACATATACACCGAATTTCCAATAGCACAGTCCTAGGCCCCATTCGTTTGTGCTATCTGTCAAGCGTATACGTTTCTCTATAAAAATGTGGACCATTGAAAACGTGTACAAACGTGTACCATTTTCTGTTTATGTCTGTGTTTTTAATAGTGTGTACGTTTAGCGTATACTCATACGTCGAAATACGTTTCTGTCTGTTTTTTTACCTAAAATACATATACTTTTATTTTAAAGTGAACATTGATGGAAAAAAATACAAAAAAATTAAAAAACGGATAGATTTACTGTATGTAAACAGATACAAACGTATAGCATTACGTTTGCATATATCGTTAATTGAGATCAATGCGTTACAACCATTATAGTCTATGTATACGCCGAGCTATACGTTTCAATACTCTTTTAGTATTTAAAAACGTATACGCTTGGCGTATAGCACAAACGCGATGTGAATGGGGCCTTATCTGTGTAATGAAAAGGAACAAAACATTGGTGAAGTTCTGCAACATCCATACACCGCCATCTAGTGGTAGTATTCATTTTACTTTTTCCATTGAAAACTTTTGAATAAAACCATGTATTTTATTGTTTATTAATTATTTCTTTAGCGTTGCCTATATATTCTGCAGCACTGTATACAGACTTATACCACTCACAATATTCTTGTTATTTGTTTTTGAAGGAAGTCAATATATGAATATATTATGTTAAAAGTCTATTTTCATTCATATTCTTGCCGCTCTGATTTTTTCCCATTTTTTTTACTTTTTAAACTCTCCTCTTCCCAGCATGTGCACATCAACAGGTAAATTTGATGTAATGGTATGATGTAGCACAGAAATATACATATACATGTATCCTACACATAACGTCTATATAGAGGATTCATAATTGCTTAAAAAGCCACGTGAAGCTTAGTCCTGATTTCATTTTTTTATTAATTTAGTTTGAAGTGGTTTTCACAGCTAAATTCTGTTAGTCCAGCAGCAGAATGAATAATGTAAAATTAATAACAAAAGGTTTATGTTTCCTAAAATCTCGTACCGAAAAAGGAAAATGGGAAAAAAATAAAATGTTAAAATACTTTTAATGGCTATGAAAACAGGAAATACAACGCGGAAGAGCTGAAAGTTTGGAAACCATGTGACATTCGGAAATATAACGTGAAGGATATCACAGGAGCAGATACACGATTACAAAAATAAGCTAATATATGTACACATGCTTCAGAGTTCTGCTTTTCTACAGTATTCAGTTATGACTATTACTCATGATTAGGCCTCATGATTAAAATTGATGTATGACCATTCACATGATCTAACACAACACAACTATTTACAGTATATAGGCACTATAAAGTGGACTGCCCATACCGTTGAGATAAAGAGGACCTGTCAGATCCCTTGATATGTCTGTTTTAGTAAATACTTATATTCCCCATGATATAACAATGTTGGGGCATCTTTTCCTAAAACCCTGTTGTTCCTCTATTATTCCTCCTAGAAATTTATGAAAAAACTGAAATGGTGTCTTAACATTGGGAACTTAGAGAAGAGACTCTGTAGCAGTTTGCGCAGACTCAGGGACTGACAGTCAATTGGCTGTTAGATGTGTTTTATTATTGGCTGTTGTAACGCCGGCGGCGGGTGCCGCTCCTGCTGGCGATCCCCGCTGCTGGTCTCGTACCTTCGCCGGCGTCTGCTGTCTTCCCTTTCTAGCGGCCGCAGGTGCCGCAATAATTCATCCACCGATCCCTGTTTGTTCATTGGCTATTTAAAGAGGCTCTGTCACCACATTATAAGTGGCCTATATTGTACATGATGTGATCGGCGCTGTAATGTAGATTTCAGCAGTGTTTTTTATTTAGAAAAACAATCATTATGATCTATCTTAGCTTTATGCTAATGAGTTTCTTAATGGACAACTGGGCGTGTTTTACTTTTTGGCCAAGTTGGCGTTGTACAGAGGAGTGTATGACGCTGACCAATCAGTGACCAGTCAGCGTCATACACTTCTCCCCATTCATTTACACAGCACATAGCGATATAGCTATATTGCTATGTGCAGCCACATAAACACACTATAACATTACTGCAGTGTCCTGACAATGAACATACATTACCTCCAGCCAGGAGGGGATGTTTATTCAGAATCCTGACACTTCGCTAATACAATCCCGACAGCACAGCAAGCGTAATCTCGTTTGAAATGACAGTTTGTGCTGTAGTGTCGGGATTGTATTAGCGAAGTGTCAGGATTCTGAATACACATCACATCCTGGCTGGAGGTAATGTATATTCATTGTCAGGACACTGCAGTAATTTTAGTGTTTGTGTGTGTGGCTGCACATAGCGATATAGCTATATCGCTATGTGCTGTGTAAATGAATGGAGAGAAGTGTATGACGCTGATTGGTCAGCGTCATACACTCCTCTGTACAATGCCCACTTGGCCAAAAAGTAAAACACGCCCAGTTGTTCATTAAGAAACTCATTAGCATAAAGCTCATATAGGTCATAACTCCGTAAAAAATGATCGTTTTTCTAAATAAAAAACACTGCTGTAATCTACATTACAGCACCGATCACATCATGTACAATATAGGCCACATATAATGTGGTGACAGAGCCTCTTTAAGGCACCTCCACCATCCACTTGGTACCTGAGTAACATTGGAGCAACTTAGTTGTGTCCTGAAAAGGTTCCTGTTTGCATCTGATTCCAGTCTGCTATTGTTATCTGTTATCAGCCTCTATTCAGTTATCCGCTACAAGCCTGTATCCAGTTATCCCCTACCAGCCTGTATCCAGTTATCTGCTATCAGCCTGTATCCAGTTAACCGCTGTCTGCCTGTGTCCAGCTATCTGTTATCATTCAGTGTCCAGCTATCCGCTACCTGCCTGTATCCAGCCATCTGCTAACAGCCTGTGTCCAGCTACTTGCCATCAGGCTGTGTCCAGCGATCCGCTATCAGCCTGCATCCAGCTGCCCGCTGCCAGTCTGCCTCCAACTATCTGTGACAAGCCTGAAGCTTCCGGTCTGTTACAAACTGTGTCATCTGGTATGCAACCATCTGCCAAGGTACCATCTGCCAGTGCCTGTACCTGATCTGCTGGGCCAGGAGCTACTCTCACCACAGTGAAGTCCAGATCCCTGTAGAGGGGTTAAAGCGTGAAGACAGTGGCGGATTAAATTGACCATAGGCTCTGGGCTGTAACCTAAACTTGAGCCCCCTACTTCACCACCGCCCTGCCGCGCCGTAACTATTGTTAACACTACGTTTTTGTGCAGGCATTAACAAATGGGTGTTACGATTCCCCTTGTCAATGAGCTGTGTCCCTACATACTGACAGTCTCCAACCATTGCTGACAGTATCACACTTTGCAGGGACACATCCTCCTGACAAGGGGAATGGTAGCACCCATTGGTCTATCAGTCCACTCAGTGACTCACAGGTGACGTCTTCTCAGATTCTAGTAGTTTTTTTCCTCACCATCCGGTCCAGACCTCATGACGACTTCTCCCGGCCACGCCCCATTTCTGCCCAATTTTCCACTCCGATGTCTTCGGCTCCTCACTTTTACAACATTTCCACACCTATAAATGAAGATAAAGTTCTTATGTTGCCACACACTATACCTCCATATATAATAATAACCATACACTCTGTCCCTGAATAAAATAGTACCAAACACTGAATATAATTGTCTCAAACACTGTAAAGTATAGCACCACATACACCGTGCCCCCTGTAGATAGCACCACACACAGCCGCCTGTATAAAGTGCCACACACCACCCCTGTAGATAATACTACACACACCCCCTGCAGATAGTGCTACAACCCCCTCTGCAGATAGCGTCACAACCCCCTCTGTAGATAGCATCACAAATACCCCTGTCGATAGCATGACACACACACACACACACCTGTAGATAGCACCACACACAGCCCCGTGTAGAAAGTGCCAGACACCACTTCTGTAGATAGCATCACACACAGCCCCCCTATAGATAGCGCCACATAACCTCCCTGTATATAGCGCCACACAGACCCCCTGGAGATAGTGTCATATATAGTGCCTGTAAATAGTGCCACAAACCCTCCTATAGATAGTGCCACACAGCCCCCCCTGTAAATAGCGCCACACAGCCCCCCCTTGAAGATAGTGCCACACATACCCCTTTGTAGATAGTGCCACACAGCCCGTCCCTGTAAATAGCGCCACACAGCCCCCCTGTAGATAGTGCTAAACAGCCCCCCTTGTAGATAGTGCCACACCCCCCCCCCTTGTAGATAGTGGCTCACACACCCCCTTGTAGATAGTGCCACCCCCCCCCATACATAGCGCCACCCCCTGTGTATGGTGCCACGCAGCCCAATGTAGAAAGCGCCACCACTTGTAGATACGGCACATAGCTCCCCGTAGAATGCGCCACCCCCCTGTAGATAGCGCTACACTTACCTGTCCTAGTTCCTCTTTTACAACGATGCAGGCCTTGTCTCTTCTCTCCCTGCTCCCCCCTTGTATATAGTGCCACCCCGCACCCCCTCTTGTATATAATGCCACCCTGCTCCCCCCTTGTATATAGTGCTGCACACAGCCCCCCTTGTATATACAGTGGAGGAAATAAGTATTTGATCCCTTGCTGATTTTGAAAGTTTGCCCACTGTCAAAGACATGAACAGTCTAGAATTTTTAGGGTAGGTTAATTTTACCAGTGAGAGATAGATTATATTTAAAAAAAAAAAGAAAATCACATTGTCAAAATTATATATATTTATTTGCATTGTGCACAGAGAAATAAGTATTTGATCCCCTACCAACCATTAAGAGTTCAGCCTCCTCCAGACCAGTTACACGCTGCAAATCAACTTGGTGCCTGCATTAAAGACAGCTGTCTTAAATGGTCACCTGTATAAAAGACTCCTGTCCACAGACTCAATTAATCAGTCCGACTCTAACCTCTACAACATGGGCAAGACCAAAGAGCTTTCTAAGGATGTCAGGGACAAGATCATAGACCTGCACAAGGCTGGAATGGGCTACAAAACCATAAGTAAGACGCTGGGTGAGAAGGAGACAACTGTTGGTGCAATAGTAAGAAAATGGAAGACATACAAAATGACTGTCAATCGACATCGATCTGAGGCTCCATGCAAAATCTCACCTCGTGGAGTATCCTTGATCCTGAGGAAGGTGAGAGCTCAGCCGAAAACTACACGGGGGGAACTTGTTAATGATCTCAAGGCAGCTGGGACCACAGTCACCAAGAAAGCAATTGGTAACACATTACGCCGTAATGGATTAAAATCCTGCAGTGCCCGCAAGGTCTCCCTGCTCAAGAAGGCACATGTACAGGCCCGTCTGAAGTTTGCAAATGAACATCTGGATGATTCTGAGAGTGATTGGGAGAAGGTGCTGTGGTCAGATGAGACGAAAATTGAGCTCTTTGGCATTAACTCAACTCGCCGTTTTTGGAGGAAGAGAAATGCTGCCTATGACCCAAAGAACACCGTCCCCACTGTCAAGCATGGAGGTGGAAACATTATGTTTTGGGGGTGTTTCTCTGCTAAGGGCACAGGACTACTTCACCGCATCAATGGGAGAATGGATGGAGCCATGTACCGTCAAATCCTGAGTGACAACCTCCTTCCCTCCACCAGGACATTAAAAATGGCTCGTGGCTGGGTCTTCCAGCACGACAATGACCCGAAACATACAGCCAAGGCAATAAAGGAGTGGCTCAAAAAGAAGCACATTAAGGTCATGGAGTGGCCTAGCCAGTCTCCAGACCTTAATCCCATCGAAAACTTATGGAGGGAGCTGAAGATCCGAGTTGCCAAGCGACAGCCTCAAAATCTTAATGATTTACAGATGATCTGCAAAGAGGAGTGGGCCAAAATTCCATCTAACGTGTGCAAACCTCATCATCAACTACTAAAAATGTCTGACTGCTGTGCGTGCCAACAAGGGTTTTGCCACCAAGTATTAAGTCTTGTTTGCCAAAGGGATCAAATACTTATTTCTTTGTGCACAGTGCAAATAAATATATATAATTTTGACAATGTGATTTTTTTTTTTTTTTTTTTATATAATCTATCTCTCACTGGTAAAATTAACCTAGCCTAAAAATTCTAGACTGTTCATGACTTTGACAGTGGGCAAACTTACAAAATCAGCAAGGGATCAAATACTTATTTCCTCCACTGTAGTTCCACCCTTCTCCCCCCTTGTATATAGTGCCACCCTGCTCCACCCTTGTATATAGTGCCACCCTGCTCCCCCTTGTATATAATGCCACCCTGCTCCCCTTTGTATATAATGACACCCTGCTCACCCCTTGTATATAGTGCTACCCTGCTCCTGACTTGTATATAGTGCCACCCTGAACCCCCCTTGTATATAGTGTCACCCTGCTCCACCCTTGTATATAGTGCCACCCTGCTCCCTCCCTTGTATATAGTGCCATCCCGCTCCCACCTTGTATATAGTGCCACCCTGCTCCCCCCTTGTATATAGTGCCACCCTGCTCCCCCCTTGTATATAGTGCAATGGAGAGGAATAAATGGTGTATCCAGCTCTCTTGTAAAACAATCGGCTTTATTGGGTCATTTTAAAAACCAGAACTATTAAAATGAAAATCCTGAGACCACGCTTACGCGTTTCAATCCTCTGGGGTTCTTAATCATAGCTATGATTAAGAAACCCAGAGGTTTGAAACGCGTAAGCGTGGTCCCGGGATTTCCATTTTAATTGTTCTGTTTTTTAAAATGACCGAATAAAGCCGATTGTTTGACAAGAGTGCTGGATACACCATTTTTTCCACTCCATTGCCTTGCATACCTGTTGTCGATTCAGGATTCTTCTTGGGATATTTTCGAGCACCTTGCCATTCATGACGTGGAATCAACTAACGCAGTGGAAACGTGGTGAACAAACCTTTGTAATAATTTTTCTCTTATTTTTTTCCTTGTATATAGTACCACCCTGCTCCCCCCTTGTATATAGTGCCACAACCCCCCCCCCCAAAATAAAAAAATTGTACTTACCTTGCCCCGTTTCCGCGACGGACAGAGCGCTGCAAATCCTCCAGGACGGGACACATGCACAGACCAGCATGATGCAGTGACATCATCACGCCAGCTTGCACAGGGAGTCTTCCCAGCACTTCATAGGCTGCAGGCCAAACGTAGCCTGCAGGCTGTAATATTCATTTGTATCTACGTCCTGAGGACGCAGATACAAGTGAATGTGGCTGTCGCTAGCACTGGGGTCGCCACCAGCATGAGGGGGTCCGTGCCCCTGGCCCTTACATGTTAGGGGCCGGGCGGCGCTGGCCCCGTAATGGCGTTGCTACCACTGTAGCAGCCTTAACGGCTACTATCGGCACCGCCGTGCATGGGGCGGGGTGTCGGCGGGCAGTCCAGGCCCCCTTATGCCGCAAGCCCCATAGCAGCCGCTACGGCTGCTACAGCGGTAGTTACGCCTGTAATGTCCGTGGCTGCGGGCTGTCAGCTCCAACATCCCCCTGACAGCCGTAGCCATGTGTCGGCAAGCGCTGGCCCCAGCCTCCTCCTCAGGAGACGCCAGTGCTCGCGTCCACTCACCTCTGACGGATCCCGTAGGGTGCGCGTGCACACTCGTGCCCGCTTCTAAAGGGGCAGCATGCGCACCGGACCTCATGGACGAACTTTACCCGTGAGTACCCTGGACTATAAGAGGGGTCCAGCCCCCTAGTCCTATGCCTGAGCGTTGTTGTGTTCCCTATAGTTTGTCTTTGCGATGGCCTCCTAGTGTGTTTCCTGTTCCAGTCCCTGTTCCAGTCCCTGTCCTTGTACCTATACCTGTTTACAGTTTCTGTTCCTAGCAATCCATACCTTCCTGGTCTAGCACCGAGCTGTGCCAAAGTCGTGCCGTGCTGCATCCACGTCTGACCTGCTTCACCTCGCCTGACGTCCGCCTGCTACCTAAGTCCCAGCCGAGCCTGCCCTGCTGCTGTCTGAGCTGCCACATGTACCTATAGAACTATAGACATTCTCCTGCTCCCTGTTGACCAGCTGCCTTACCGCCAAGGCGATACGGCCCAGGGGGTCCACAGACCCTTCGTGACAACGCCACTGTGTCACTCAAAATGAAGAAGAGGTGTAATCTGAGAGTAATTGATGATTGGCCTAAATCAGCCAATCCCCAGTTTATAAATACTCCGCTTGTATTGCAAATGCTGTCATTAGACCTATTACCCCTGAGGACACCGTTATATTGGCAAAACATGTCAGGGGCTTGTAGGGACTTCTTAGTATTTAATTAGTGATTACATCCTAGTCAATCTATACTGCACGGTCTGTAGCTGTAGCCACGCTACTCCATCTTTTCCAGCTACACAATAGTTAGAATCAGAGTATTATTGGATTTCCACCAAAATCTAGATTAACACTATAATAACCCGGGTGAGTAAATCAAAGTTTAGGTTAGATGGTTGTGTTTCCGAATTTTTTAGTTCATCTATTAATGGAATATCACTAATAAAAGTTATATTTTAGTGGAGTGGAATAGGAGTTTTTGTTGCCCAAAGGCAAATTGTTTTTTGTAAAATAATAATTTCTGCACTAACCACCGTATAGGGTCTATATTAAAAATCATTTAGTGTTTTATATTAATAAATTTAATATTTTTTAATATTAACAATTGTGTGTTTTTTGGGCAGAATCAATAGTGCAGTCGACTGCGCTATTGTTTCCACCAAAAAAACAGCCACCTTACAGAATGGAGACAAATGGAAACCATTTGCAACAGAAGCATTACAATTGAAATCAATAGTAATGCAAACGGAAGCTTTGGTTTCTGTTTGCCTTTCCGTTGATGGGTTCGTCCAATGGAAAGGTCTGAAGGAATCCATCAACGGAACCCGAACGCTGATGTGAATAGGGCCGCCATCAGGGCAGTACTAGTGGACATACATTTTTTTTAAAAGGGCCCGCTCTCTGCCACGGCCAGCTGCCTCTATGAGGGGACATCGGTGCCACTGAAACCAACCGCTGCCACCCACTCCTACACTATAATTGTGCCTGTGTCTATAGGAAAAAAATGGAATAAAAAGTTATAAAAAATTTGCGTGTACCCCAAAATGGTACCAATGAAAACTAAAGATTCTCCCGCAACAAATAAGCCCTCACACAGCTCCGGTAGAGAAAACAGAAACATTTCTGTCTCGCAGAATATGGCGACGAAAAATATAAAGAGTGTTCCAAAAGCAGATAAGAACGGGCGCCATTTATCAGTGCGACACTGGCCACACAGTAGCGTAGCTATAGGGTTCACAGCGGTCGCAAATGCGACCGGGCCCCCAAGCCTGGGGGGCCTGCAGGCCCCCCGTTGCCACACAGCGCACGGATACAAACTTTGTATGTGCCGTGATGCCAGCACTTCCTGATTACGGGCATGGTTTGTTTAGACGTCACAGTCACATGGTACACTGAGTGTACCATGTGACCGTGACGTCACGTGAGGGGGCGTTCCAGCCACTGTGGAAGAGCCGATGCGGAAGCGCATGGAAGACTGCAGGTGAGCTGCAGAGGGGGCCCGTAATGTATGTGTGTTATATTGTACTGTCTGTTGTATTGTACTGTCTGTGTTTGCGGTCGAGAGAGGAGAGGGGGGCTTTAAATTACAGGCCCCCCTCTGCTTTCTCCACCGCAAACACAAACTACAAGACACAATACATTACAAACTGTGGGTCGCACTCCCCCTGGGGGGGCGTGTGAAGACCTCCGGGGGGTCGCAAACCACTCACCGAGGTCCTGCTTCCAACTGTATTTGCGTCCTCAGGACGCAGATCCAGTTGAATTTAATCCTGGAGCAAGGAGCCGACGGCTCCTTCCTCTAGCATTCACTGTGCCATGAGCTATTAGCATCTCGGCGCAGACAGGCGCGATTTAGTGACGTCATCGCGCCTGTCTGCACCGAGTCACTCAACACAGGGCAAAGAAGGTGAAGGATCTCCTCCACCCGTTGTGGTAATGGAAATAGGTAAGTAACTTTATTATTTTTCTATTCTGCACATATGGAGGAATTATACTGTATAAGGAGAGGGGCTAATATGGTGGCAGCTATGAGGGGCATTATACTGTATGGGGGGCTGATGTGGTGGCAGCTATGAGGGGTATTATACTGTCTGGGGGGCTGATATGGTGGCAGCTATGAGGCGCATTATACTGTGTTGGGCAGCTGTGAGGGGCAGCACACGCTTAAAACTAATATTATCTAAGGATAAGTAAGTTATTTCATATGGATACTGTTATACTTATATAAAAAACATTTAATCAGCAGACTATGTACAATGTATGAGGACATACCATTGTAATAGTGATATATTCATCCCTGAGTGTTCCTTTCTTTATATATGCAGGGACTCTGATTTTTCATAAGTAAAACACATGGTTGGTTGTTCAGCGTTGAATAACTCCTTAAACTTGCTAGCATTCTGACATAGACTTATAATATCACTATAAAGCTTGTCACATGTTATATAGACATCATCATACATGATTTTCTTAGTCCGGTACAATATAATAAGCGTTGCCAATTGTTGATATTATTGTTCTTTGATATATTCTGTAGTAAATGTTTATTTTCATGATATGTAAACATTACATTTTTAACATGAGAATTTAATAAAGTATTTATACAATTTGAAATTATATGGTCATCATTTCTGGTTTCAAGCTCCTAATGTGTTTGGTTTTTGGTTTACTATATCTGAGGAGTATAAACCACCGTAACAAGTGGTATGGACTTTAAATGAGTATAAGCTATGAGGGACATTATACCATATGGGGTCTGCTATGGGGGCATTATACTGTCTGGGGGGCTGATATGGTGGCAGCTATGGGGGCATTACACTGTAGGGAGACAGCTATGGGGGCTTTATACTGTGTGGGGGCAGCTAAAGCGGGCATTATACTGTATGGGGCTGCTATGGGGGCATTATACTGTGTGGGGCAGCTAAGGAGGGCATTATACTGTGTGGGGCAGCTATGAGGGGCATTATACTGTCTGTGGAAGCCATGGAGGCATTATACTGTATGGGGCTGCTATGGGGGCATTATACTTTATGGGGGCATTATACTGTGTGGGGGCAGCTATGAGGGGCATTATACTGTATGGGGCTGCTATGGGGGCATTATCCTGTATGGGGGAATTTATGAGGGGCATTATACTGTATGGGGTCTGCTATGGGGGGCATTATACTGTATGGGGGCATTATACTGTGGGGGTAGCTATGGGAGCATTATACTGTGGGGTTAGCTATGGGAGCATTATATCCCCATGGGGGCAGCTACAGGGAGCATTATACTCTATGGGGGCAGCTAATGGGGAGCATTATAATGCGGGGGCCGCTATGAGGAGAATTATACTGGGGGGGGGCTGTTGGGCAAGGCAGCTGGCTATAGGCGCGGCAGGGGTCTTGTGGTGTTGGGGAGCCCAAGCTGAATTCTTGCACCAGGGACCATGAGCCTTTAGCTACGCCCCTGTGGCCACACATCTATGAATTATTTATTTACCCCATTATTATATGATGTACCCCGCACAGATTACATATGCCCCCACATTATGAACTGAAATACCAGTAAAACCCCAAACAGAACAACTGCCAAGCAAAATCTGAACTCCGAAAGCCAAATGTCGCTCCCTCCCTTCTGAACCCTACAGCGAGCCCAAACAACAGTTTACTTCCACATATATGGAATTGCCATACCCGGGAGAACTGGCTTTACAGTTTAAGAGATATTTGTTCTCAGTGGCACAAACTGGGCATACCATATAGTGCACTAAAATGGCATATCAGTGGAAAATTGCAATTTTCACTTTGCACCATCCGCTGGGCACTAATTTCTAATGTAGAATCACCTGTGGGGTCAAAATGCTCACTAAACCCCTTAAAATGCCCTAAGGGGTGTAGTTTCCAATATGGGGGTCACTATTTGGGGGTTTGTTTTACTATTTGACTTCAGGGCCCTGCAATTGTGTGACAATGCTATGAAAATCACCAAAATAGACCTCAAATGCGCATGGTGCTCTTCATGGAGCCCTGTCTTGTCGAGGCAAATGCCTCGAGGAGTGTAGTTTCCAAAATGGGGTCACTTCTTGGGGGTTCCACTGTACTCTGTTACCTCAGGGGTTTTGCATATGCGACATGGTGGTTAAAAACCAATACAGCAAAATCTGCATGCCAAATAGCGCTCCTGCCATTCTGAGCCCTGCCGTGTGTCCAAAGCCGTAAGCGGGAGAGATTTCTTTACAAATGTTGGGGTGCTTTTTCTCTAGTATCCCTTGTGAAAGTGAAGACATTCTACAATTTAGTGGAACAAAATGTAGATTTTCATTTTCACGGCCTAATTGCAATAAATTCTGCAAAAGACCTGTGGGGTCTAAATGCTCACTATACCCCTAGATTCCTTGAGCGGTGTAGTTTCCCAAATGGGGTCACTTTTGGGGGGGGTTTCCACTGTTTTGGCCTCTCATGGGCTTTGCAAATGAAACATGGCACCTGAAAAACAATCAAGCAAAATTTGAGCTCCAAAAGCCAAATGGCGCTCCTTCCCTCCTGAGCCCTGCCGTGGGCCTAAACAGCAGTTTATCACCACATATCGTGTATTGCCGTACTCAGTAGAGTTTGCTTTACAAATGTTGGAGTTCTTTTTCTCGTTCATCTATTGTGAAAATTGAAAAATCTGAGCTAAAACGACATTTTATTAGAAAAAAAAACGTAGATTTTCATTTTCACAGCCTAATTACACTAAATTCAGCAAAATACCTGTGGGGTCAAAATGCTCACTATGCCCCTTGATAAATTCCTTGAGGGGTGTAGTTTGCCAAATGGTGTATTTTTTTGGTGTGTTTTCTTTGTTTTGGCCCCACCAGACCTCTTCAAACCCAAAATGCCTAAAATATATTCTAATAAAAAGGAGGCCCCAAAATCCACTAGGTGCTCCTTTGCTTCTGAGGCGTGTATATCAGTCCATTAGCGCACTAGGGCCACATGTGGGATATTTCTAAAAACTGCAGAATCTGGGCAATAAATATTGAGTTGCGATTCCCTGGTAAAACCTTCTGTGTTATAGAAGAAAATGGATTAAACCTGATTTTCTGCAAAAAAAAAATTACATTTGTAAATTTCACCTTTAATTTCCTTTAATTCTTGTGAAACGCCTAAAGGGTTAAGAAACTTTCTAAACGCTGTTTTGAATACTTTTAGGGGTTCAGTTTTTAAAATGGGGTGATTTAAAGGGGGTTTATAGTATATAAGGCCCTCAAAACCAGTTCAGAATGGAACTGGTCCCTAAAATAAGGCTTTTGACATTTTCTTGGAACTATGAGAAATTGCTGCTAAAGTTCTAAGCCTTGTAACGTCCTAGAAAATAAAAGGACGTTCAAAAAACATTGAAAACATTAAGTAGACATATGGGAAATGTGAAATAGTCGCTATTTTGTGTGGTATTACTATCTGTCTTACAAGCAAATACATTTACATTTAAAAAAAATGCTAATTTTTGCAATTTTTCTCTACATTTTTGTGTTTTTCATAAATAAACACTGAATGTGTCGACCAAATTTTACCACTAACTTAAAGTCCAATGTGTCATGAGAAAACAATCTCAGAATTGCTTGAAAAAATAAAAGCATTTCAAAGTTATTAGCACTTCAAGTGATACATGTCAGATTTGAAAAAAAATGGTCTGGTCCTTAACCTCTTAAAGCTGAAGGACGGATATATCCGTCCTCTGCAGCTGCTAGTTCGCCCAGGAGGACGAATATATCCGTCCTGTGATGGCGCGGGTACTGCCACTGTACCCACGTGATCAGAAGCAGGAGCACGGCTGTTATACACAGCCTGGCTTCTGCTGCAACTGCCGGAATCTAAGCGCGCGCCGATTCCGGCAGTTTAACCCATTAAATGCCGCTGTCAATAGTGACAGCGACATCTAATGTGTTTGACAGATGGAGGGAGTTCCCTCTGTCACCCCATTGGTGCCCCCGCAAACAAATCGCGGGTCACCGTCGGTTTTCCATGGCAGCTTGGGGCCTAACAAAGACCCCCAGGTCTGCCTTCAGCAAATGCCTGTTAGGCGATGCCGGAGGCATGACCTAACAGATTGCCTGTCAGATTTACACTGACAGGCAATAATGCTTTGGTATACTAAGTAGACCAAAGCATTATATATACGATCGGCAGATCGCATAGTGAAGTCCCCTGGTGGGACTAAAAAAAAAAATGTAAATCAGTTAAATAAAATTTGTGAAAAAAATAAAAATCCTTCATAAACCAAAGTCATGTTATGAAACTGAAAATGCTGTGGTTCATATTTCGCTCTTCAACACAAGACTTTCTAAGAAAGAATAAGGAATAAAAAAAATTATTTATGGCTAGAAGTAGAACGGTGAATTATGTACAAGCATGTGATGAGTAAAACACTTAAAACATTGCATATACTTCTAAGAAGATAAGGCCGTGAGAAAATAAAATATTTTGTATGAATACTGTATGTACTGTGCATGTAGTGAAATGTTACAGGGAAGTAATTTGTAACATTGGTTTACTTGTGCTTTGCTTGGAGGAAATAATGCGTTTCGTGGGTAGCACATCTTCTTTCTTTACAATTAAAGGGGTTCGACACTACCAGCGCTAACCCTAAACTTGCAAAAATAATTCCAATAGGTCCTGCATGATTTGTGACACTCACTTTGATTTACACAAGACGGAACCAGCTGGGAAAGGTGCCGGAAATCGTATGTGACGTAGCATATTAAGGCTTCTGTGATAGTGGTTAAAGTGTAAATCCCGGCAAAATTATCTTTTGATGTGTCATGGATACTTGTGAGGAGATCATATTAGTGAAGTCTGTGATCTTGGACTGCGAGCGATTTTAAGAATGGAAGGGCTCTACAGAACGGCCATCCCTTTGGCACTGATTTCTATTACTGAAAATCTGACACAATAGTCTAAGCACTGCCATTGATTTGATTGACCGTATACTTAGAACGTTGACAAATTTACAGTAACAGAAATCTCTGAACAGTGTAAAAAGGGTTTGAGAAATCTATAGAGCCAAACTTCAATAATGTGATCTTCTCACAAGTATCTATGATATATTAGAATTAACATACCTCCCAACTTTCAAAAATCACAAAGAGGGTGTAGCATCCATGGCTGCAGACCGTTGGGATTACTCACCCCACGGCAGCCGCAGCCATGGATCTGTGAACGCTGGCCCGCATCTCCTCCCCAGGAGACGCCAGGGCTCACTTCCGCGCCAGTCCGCTGTGTCCCGTAGGGTGCGCGCGCATGCTCGTGCCCGGCCTTAAAGGGCCAGTACGCGCACATGGGATCATCATCAATTAGCCCATGATCACCCTGGACTATAAGAAGGGCCCTGCCCCTTTGATCATTGCCTGAGCGTTGTTAGTATTCCCATGTCAGTCTTTCAAATGGTTCATTAGAGTTATCCTGTTCCTGTTGTTACCCGTACCCTGCTACCTGTATCCTGTGCTGTGTCCTAGTACCTAAGCCTGTTAGTGTTTGGAGTCGTGTCCTACTGCAGCTGCTGTCATCCGCCATGTCTGGCACAACCTGTGGCACCTGCTGTCATCTGCCATGTCTGGTGCAACCTGCTGCACCCGTCTCCATCCGTGGTAAAGCCTTGCCCACTGTCTGGACTATTCAGGTACCCTAGAGCGGGACTTTGTATTGATTGGGTGCTATGTTACTTGGCCAGCTGCCTCCCCGCTACGGAGGTGTGGCCTTGTGGGTTCACATACCCACAGACCGTGACAGAGGGACAACTGATGCGGCGTGGCATATTTTTTTCCTATTAAGCCACGACTCTGATCCCGCCCAATTGCTGCCCATCCACTCCTGATTCAGCCCACACAGTATCATGCTCCCATAGTTCCTCCCACACAGTATAATGCCAAATAGCTGCCCCCACATAGTATAATGCCCTTTAGCTACCACCATACAGTATAATGCCTCCATAGATGCACCCATACAGTATAAAGCCAACACAGATGCCCCCATACAGTATAATGCCCACACAGATGCCCCACATGCAGTATAATGCCCACAGAGATGCTCCCATACAGTATAATGCCTACACAGATACCCCCATGCAGTATAATGGCCAAACAAATTTCACCATACAGCATAATGCCCCATAGCTGCCCCCCATACAGCATAACACCCATATAGCTGCCCCAATACAGTATAATGCCTCCATAGCTTCCCCCATATAGTATAATGCCCACAAAGATGCCCATATACAGTATAATGCCCAAACAGATGCCCCATACAGTATAATACCCCCATAGCTGGCCCCATACAGTATAATGCCCCATAGCTGCCCCCATACAGTATAATTCCCCCATAGCTGCCATTATACAGTATAATGCCCCATAACTGCCCTATACAGTCTAATGCCCCTACAGCTGCCCCATACAGTATAATGCCCCTGTAGCTTCCCCCATACTGTATAAAGCCCCCATAGCTGCCCCATACAATATAATGCCCCCTTAGCTGCCACCATACAGTATAATGCCCCCTTAGCTGCCACCATACAGTATAATGCCCCTACAGATGCCCCATACAGTGTAATGCCCCTATAGCTTCCCCCATACAGTATAATGCCCTCTTAGCTGCCGCCATACAGTATAATGCCCCGTTAGCTGCCCCATACAGTATAATGCTCCCTTTTCTGCCCCTAGTGCCAGTGCCCACATATAAAGTGCCACTGCACACGTAGTGCCACAGTACTCATGTAGACCGTGCCACACACAGTGCCTTTATAGATAGCGCCACAGTGTCCCCCGTTGATAGTGACCCTATATAGTGCCACAGTGCCCATGAAGATAGCACCAACCCCCATGTAAATAGTGCTACACCCTGTAGATAACGCCATTGGGGCTCACTCACAGTATAATGCCCCCACAGCTGCCCCATACAGTATAATGCCCCCTTAGCTGCCACCATACACTATAATGCCCCGTTAGCTGCCACCATACAGTATAATGCCCCCACAGCTGCCCCCTACAGTATAATGCCCCAATAGCTTCCTCCATACAGTATAATGCCCCCTTAGCTGCCACCATACAGTATAATGCCACTTAGCAGCCCCATACAGTATAGCGCCGCCTTAGCTGCCCCCATACAGTATAATGCCCTCCTAGCTGCCCCTATTGCCAGTGCCCACATATAAAGTGCCAGTGCCCATGTAGATGGTGCCACAATGCCCATGTAGATAGCACCACAGTGTCCCCTGTAGATAATGACCCTATATAGTGCCATAGTGCCCATGCAGATAGTACCAGACTCCCTTGAAGATAGCGCCACCCCCATGTAGATAGCGCTACCCCTCCTTTAAATAGCACCATTGGGGATCACTCTAGGAGTGGAATCCCCGGTCAGAGCACCGGCCGCACTGTGGCCGGGGATTCCGCTACAGAAATATCCCCTGATGTCACTGTCCATATATAGATAGTAACGCCAGAGGCTTCACCATGCACGGCATCCCCGGCCAGAGCGTCATCAACGCTCTGGCAGGGGATTGCGCTCCAGAAGTAGCCCCCGACATCACTGTCCATATATGGACAGTAACATCAGGGGTTACTTCTAGGGGCGGAATCCCCAACCAGAGCGTCGGCAACGCTCGGTCAGGGGATTCCGCTCCTGGAGGTGCCACTGACGTCACTATCCACATATGGACAGTGACATCAAGGGCTTCCTGGGGCTCAGCACTTAAAGTACCGTTGTGCCCGGGGAGTCCTTGACGAGTGGAGGAACTCCTTCTGCTCCTCTTCTCTGTACTAATGCTGAAGCAGGGAGCTGAAGCTTCCCTGCTTCAGCATGGGGGTTCAACTATATCTGCGTCCTGGGACATACCACCGGCCCACGGGACAGCAGGACACCGCCTGGAATCCGGGACTGTCCCGCTGAATCCGGGACGGTTGGGAGATATGCAAAATATAATTTTGACTGGATTACTCTTAATTTTCTCATTTTATTATTTTTGTGCATTGTCTTATGACCCCTGCAGGTTTGTCACGAAAAAGATGTAATGGGAACCAGGAGCAGCTAAAGAGTGCAGCCAACAGCCAAGGACTAAACTGATAATAGCAAGATATGTTCAACAGTTTTTAGGGAACAAACCACATTGCTTCTTCTCTTTGTACACACAGCATAATACCCCTATAGCTGCCCCCACACAGAATAATGGCCCCATAGCTGCCCCAACACAGTATAATGCCCCTATAGCTACCACTGCATAGTATAATGCCCCCATAGCTGCCCCCACACAATATAATGCCCCCACAGCTGCCCCCATTCTTTATATTGGCCCATATTGGCCCCTCTCCGCATACCCAGTATAATGCCCCCATAGTGCCCCCTAAATAAATACAGACCCCAGACCAAACCATCTAAATAATTATAGAACCCAGGCCAGATCCCCTAAATAAATGCATATCCTAGAACAAACCCATAAAGTAATACAGGCCAGATGTTCAGATACTCACCTCTCACAGTCTCTCGCTCAGATTGAAGAGGACTGAAGGACCAGGGAGAGGTGAGAATATTTTAAAGAGGATGCAGAAAACCCAGGAAATTTGCCTGCTCTTCCTGGAGTCCGAGAGGTCTTTTCCTTTTTCCCGGGAGTCTCCTAGACTTTCCGGAAGAGTAGGCAAGTATGGTTTTATCATTATCGTCAAGATACAAGGTTGTTTTTCTAAAACTGCTGATTTTAGGACTCTCAGTTTTACACTGAAATTCTTTACTTTCCACACATTCTTTACTTTCTTTTATATTTAGGCATTGAATGCATGGTTTTTGACCATAATGGGATGAGAATTGTGAAAAAGTAATCCAGATTTTCTGCATGCTTTAACGCTAGAGCTTTGCGTGTCAAGCACCAAAAAGCAATAGTAGGGTTAAATACATTATACTTAGCAGCTCATGTGATAAACATGGTCTGGAATGTTTTACTCTTTTTGTCTTTTCTGACACATGCATTGTATCTGTAGGATAAACAGTTTTTCACCTGCAGTACTAGTCAGTATCCATGTATGATTAGTAATAGAGAAAATAGATGAAATGTATAGATTTAGGAACGGCACAAATAACAATTCCTCAATGTTGTGGAGAAATGCAGAAAATTTTACGTTTGCCTGTAAATCTACCTACTGACACCTGGCTGTTGTGTATTATGTGTAAACAGCCCACAGGCTGTAGTCTGCCAATGGACTAACAAGGAAGCCATTGTGAAATTGAAGACCTGTTGTATTATCAGAATGCCCCAGCTGCTAAAGGAAGTGTTTTTGATAACACTACATTATGGAACTGCAATTTAAACAACTATCCAGTATATTACCATAAGTTCACAAAGGTAGATTGCAATTTTTAAAATATATATACCGTATTTTCCGGACTATAAGGCGCACATAAAATGTTGAGAATTTCTCAGAAATAGAAAGTGCGCCTTATAATCCGGTGCGCCTTATATATGAACCCGACAGTAAAGAGAGGGGTTCATACAGGATCCTTTACCTCTATCGTGGGCGGCAGGGGTCGGCGGCGGCATACCACAGCACACACCATGCTCCTCCCCCCCGTGCGCCTAGGAATTTATTCTTCACTTGGGTTTTTACAGTATCCATAAATGGATTGAGCATTACGGCCACCGTAATCAGGAGCCACACTGAGTGATACTTACAGCTCTGTAGGATCCTTGCAATATATCTTTGCTTTAGCGTTAACTATACCCACTACCCCAAAAAATGCCTCCTGTTAAGAGACATGCTTATGATGCAGGTTTCAAGCTTAAAGCTATAAGTTATGCAGTAGAGCATGGAAATAGGGCAGCTGCAAGAGAATTCAACATTAATGAATCCATGGTGCGTAAGTGGAGAAAACAAGAAGATGACCTCCGCCAAGTAAAGAAGACCAAACTGAGTTTCCGAGGAAACAAAGCAAGGTGGCCACAGTTGGAGGACAAAATAGAACAGTGGGTTATGGAACAGAGAAACGCATGTAGAAGCGTCTCCACTGTCTCTATTAGACTCAAAGCCACTGCTTTAGCACGTGACATGGAGATCAAGGACTTTCGAGGAGGTCCTTCATGGTGCTTTCGTTTCATGCAAAGGCGTCATCTCTCCATTCGCACCAGAACTACTGTGTGCCAGCAATTACCAAAGGATTATGAAGAGAAGCTGGCCATTTTCCGCACCTACTGCATAACCAAGATAAATGAAAAGAATATCCAGCCAGAACACATTATTAACATGGATGAGGTTCCCCTCACTTTCGATATCCCCGTAAACCGTACTGTTGAGAAAACAGGGACCAGTACGATATCTATACGTACCACAGGAAATGAGAAGTCATCTTTCACTGTAGTTCTCGCTTGTCAGGCTAATGGCCAGAAACTACCACCCATGGTAATTTTCAAGAGGAAGACTTTGCCTAAAGAAAATTTTCCTGCTGGTGTCATCATTAAGGCTAACCCAAAGGGCTGGATGGATGAGGAGAAGATGAGTGAGTGGCTGAGGGAGGTCTACGTCAAGAGACCGGGTGGCTTTTTTCACAAATCCCCATCCCTATTGGTCTGTGACTCGATGCGCGCCCACTTGACCGATACTGTCAAAGCCCAAGTGAAGAAAACTAATTCGGAGCTTGCTGTCATCCCTGGTGGATTAACCAAAGAGCTCCAGCCGCTAGATATCAGCATCAACAGGTCATTTAAAGTTAAATTGCGAGCTGCATGGGAGCATTGGATGACAGAAGGTGACCACACATTCACCAAAACAGGGAGGCAACGCCGTGCGAGTTATGCCACTATGTGCCAGTGGATCGTGGATGCCTGGAAGAATGTATCAGTCTCCAGTGTCATCCGAGCTTTCAGGAAGGCTGGAATCACCACTGAAGAGCCTAGCAGCAGCAACGAAACCGACTCGGATAATGAAGAGGAGGACCCCATGCTTGATGCCGAAATCGCCCAACTGTTCAACTCCGACACTGAAGATGACGGATTTGATGGATTTCTGGTGGAGGAATGAACTGAAAAAGTACGGTAAGGGTATGTGCACACACACTAATTACGTCCGTAATTGACGGACGTATTTCGGCCGCAAGTCCCGGACCGAACACAGTGCAAGGAGCCGGGCTCCTAGCATCATACTTATGTACGACGCTAGGAGTCCCTGCCTTGCTGCAGGACAACTGTCCCGTAGTATAATCATGTTTACAGTACGGGACAGTTGTCCTGCAGCGAGGCAGGGACTCCTAGCGTCGTACATAAGTATGATGCTAGGAGCCCGGCTCCTTGCACTGTTCGGTCCGGGACTTGCGGCCGAAATACGTCCGTCAATTACGGACGTAATTAGTGTGTGTGCACATACCCTTAACGTTTTGATTTGCAATTACAGCTGAACCAGTTGCAAGTTATTGTTAAAAAGTGTAATAAATTTTGACTTGCAGTCTGAGCAATGGTTTATTTAACGGTAATGTGCTGCGCCTTATAATCCAGTGCGCCTTATATATGAAACATGATTGCTTACAAGGCGCTCATAGAAAGTGCGCCTTATAATCCGGTGCGCCTTATAGTCCGGAAAATACGGTACATATAATACTCACTTAACACTTTAAAGAGCTTCTCCGAATAAGCTGATCACAAAGTGTCCCCTTCTTGGACCCTCAGCAATCAGTTGTAATTTGTAGGGAAACCTGGCAGTAAGTGTTCTGTTTTCCTGCAGCGCCACCACAGGGGAAATTAGGCGGTACATAGTGCCCATTCAAATCAAAGGGTTGCTTGTGTGATGCAGGACACTACAGGTCCTCCAGAGTGAGAGATGCTCTTTGAAACCACTCTCTGCTCTGGGCAAGAGATGAGGATCCTGAACAGAGGACTCCCCTCTATTAACTTAGAATTCCCTAATAGGGTATACGAAAATCGGTTTTCTAAACCAGACAATCCCTTTAATCTATTACTGCCGCAGCCAGTTTTGGCCTTTCTGACAGAGCCCCATTTTTTAAATCTGATGTGTGTCAATTTATTTGGGAATAACTTTGTAATGCTTTTACTTGTCCAACCGATTCTGTTTTTTTCTAGACATATTGTACTTTATGAGAGTGGTAGATTTTGGTCTAAACATTCTGTGTTTATTTGTGAAAAACACCAAAATGTATAGCAAAATTTGAAAAAATAGCTTCTTTCTACATTTTCATTTCTCTGCTTGTAAGACAGATATTCATACCACACAAAATAGTTAATAATTAACATTATGTCTAGCCTTCGTTCTATTGCTCGTATGGGACCCCCACCGGGCAGTAGTGTACGCTGGAGCACTTTCACTGCAGTAACCATCACAGTAACATCCATACAAGTTTGTTTGAAAAAAATACAAATATGGCAGAGGCGTAGCTAGGTCTCCAGCACCCGGGTCAAACATCCAGTTTGGCGCCCGCCCCCCCCCCCCCCAACCTCTTTCCCGACATCTCCTTCCCCCTCGCCATGTTTGTTTTCTCTACCAATCAATGAGGTGTCATTTTTTTTCCACATTTTCTTTATGTAACTCGACAATAAAGCCATTTGTACATTTTACAAGCAATATAGTTCTACACCAGAACCAAACTCATTACATATATACAGCACCAGAACAAAGCTCATTACATATATACAGCACCAGAACAAAGCTCAGTACATATATACAGCACCAGAACAAAGCATAGTGCATATATGCAGCATCAGAACAAAGATCAGTACATATATAGAGTGCCAGAACCAAGCTCAGTACATATATACAGTGCCAGAACCATGCTCAGTACATATATACAGTGCCAGAACCAAGATTAGTACATATATACAGCATCACAACAAAGCTAAATACATATATACAGTACCAGAACCAAGCTCAGTACATATATACAGCACCAGAACAAAGCTTAGTACTTAAATACAGCACCAGAACAAAGCTCAGTACATATATACAGCACCAGAACAAATACAGCTTAATTTAGTGCAACCCTTGCCATATAGGTTTGCACTAAATTGTATATAGCTCCCAGCATGGCCCAAATAATGGTAAGGATATGCTGGGAGATGCTGTTTCACAAAAAAAAAATCATACCACCATCATCTCGCTGCAGATCATACAGTGACTACAGTACTGATTAGAGGCAGAATAAACATTTACATTAAGTGACTCACAGGTGACGATTTCAGATTCTAGTTGTTCTTTTCTCTTTTCTTCTCCATCCGGTGCAGACCTCTGACAACTTCTCCTGGCCACAGCCCATTTCTGCAGTTTGCAACTCAGATGTCTTCAGCTTCTCACTTTTCAAACATTTCTGCACCTATAAACAAAGATAAAGTTCTCATGGTGCCAGACACTGTGCCCCTAAATATAATAGCACCATAGACGGTACCTCTAATTATAATAGCACCCTACACTGTCCCTGATTACAATAGCACCATACAATGTGTCCCTGATTATAATAGCGCCATACACTGCATGTCTAATTATAATATACACTGTGTCCCCTGTAGATAGTGCCCTACAAAGGTCCCCCTGTAGATAGTGACCCCCATTGAGCCCCTGTAGATAGTGCCCCACATACAGCCCCCTGTAGATATTGGCCCACATATAGCCCCCCTGTATATAGTGCCCCACATATAGACCCCTTTGAAAAAAGTGCCGCACATGTAGCCCCCTGTATATCGTGCCCCACATATAGCCCCCTGTAGATAGTGCTCCACATATAGCCCACCCCTGTATATAGTGTTCAATATATAGCCCACCCCTGTAGATAGCGCCCTACGTTTATCTCCCCCTATAAATAGTGCTCCACATATAGCACACCCATGTATATAGTGCCTCACATATAGCCTCCCATATAGCCTACCCCTGTATATAGCCCCCCTGTAGATATAGCCCACCCCTGTATATAGTGTCCAACATATAGCCCACCCCTGTAGATAGTGCCCTGCATATATCTCCCCCTAAAAGTAGTTCTCCACATATAGCCCACCCCTGCATAGTGCCACACATATAGCTCCCCTGATAGTGCTCCACATATAGCCCACCCTTGTATATAGTGCCTCACATATAGCTCCCCCTATAGTGCTCCACATATAGCCCACCCCTGTATGTAGTGCCTCGCATACAGCTCCCACTATAGTGCTCCACATATAAATATAGCCCCCCTGTAGATAGATGCGACACATGTAGCTAGAGCACCCCCTGTAGATAATGTCACTCATATTTTTATTAGGATAAAAAAAAAAAAACTTTACATATGTTGACTCTGGACTTGATATAACACAGTGGATGACATGGCTCCTCAAACCATCACTGACTGTGGAAACTTCACACTGGACCGCAAGCAACTTGGATTGATGCCTCTCCACTCCTCCTCCAGACTCTGGGACCTTGATTTCCAAATGAAATGCAAAATTTACTTTCATCTCAAAACAGGACTTTGGACCACTGAGCAACAGTGTTGGTCCACTGTGTTATATCAAGTCCAGAGTCAGCGCAGCCGTCTACCAGGAAATTTAAGAGCACTTCATGCTTCCCTCTGCTGACGAGCTTTATGGAGATGCTGATTGCATTTTCCAGCAGGACTTGGCACCTGCCCACACTGCTAAAAGTACCAATACCTGGTTTAATAACCACAGTATTACTGTGCTTGATTGGCCAGCAAACTAGCCTGACCTAAACCCCATAGAGAATCTATGGGGCATTGTCAAGAAGAAGATGAGACACCAGACCCAACAATGCAGATGAGCTGAAGGCCGCTATCAAAGCAACCTGGGCTTCCATAACACCTCAGCAGTGCCACAGCCTGAGAGGCTCCATGCCACGCCGCATTGATGCAGTAATTTCTGCAAAAATAGCCCCGACCAAGTATTGAGGGCATATACTGTACATACTTTTCAGTAGGCCAGAATTTCAGTATTAAAAATCATTTGTGAAATTGGGCTTATTTAATATTCTAATTTTCTGAGACACAAAATTTTGGGTTTTCATTAAGTGTTAGCCATAATCTTCAACATTAAAAGAAAAAATGCTGGAAATAGATCACTCTGTGTGTAATGAATCTATATAATATGTGAGTTTCACTTTTTGAATTGAATTACTGAAATAAATAAACTTTTTGATGATATTCTAATTCATTGAGAAGGACTGTACGTTGTCCAGCTGGCCATTCACTGAAGACAGCTGTTTGGATGACAGCTACTGTAGTTTCACCTTTCCGCCATAAATATGCATGCTCAGATCTCAGAATTCTATATGAAAATGATCTAAACAAAATTGGGAAACCAAACGCTTTATTTTAGTTTGAATTTTCAAATTAACTACAAATGAAAACAATATTGTATGTATTTCTGTTTTATTTTTTGTACAATTTACAATTAATAAAACTAAAGAAGAAAAAAAAATACTTTAAAAAGGCATGAAACAGCCTTGTGTCCTGAAAAAAGTGGCGCAAATAATATTTTGGTAGGCCAACAAATAAAGAATTTAAGGCCGTTAAACCACCACGTAGGCATAAATGCGAAAAAAATCTATCAATTAGGGCCAAAATACTAGTCGTTAAAGGGTTAATGTATTTCTCTTTTAACCCCTTAACACGCCATGCCCATAAATGTATGCCCAGCGCCATACTGTGATGTGACTGCATTTGTTTTGTAAGTATTTCAATGCGTTATGATTTAGAATTTTTATTTTATTGAAAAGTAAAAGTCCCCATGTGGGACAGGAAAAAATTAAATCAAGTTTATCAAAATAATTTGTAAAAAAAAAAACAAACAAAAAAAACACGCATATGAAAGATAATGTAATGTATAAACAAAAGTATTTTTAATACATTTTGAAGTCATAAAAAAAAAAAAATCATAAATGCACTTAATCGTTACAACCCTTGAAATACATTTAAAACATGATTTACACAAATAAAAAAAGATGGCGGAAGTGAATTGCTTTGCACATTCAACTTGAAAATTAATTTGCATAAATTAAACGCTAAAATTTATGTACTGAAAAATTATGCAAAAAAAATTGACACCCTGAAAAACAAGACCTAACATAGCAAAGTCAGCGAAAAACAAAACGAAACAACCTATGGCTCTCAGAACGCAGCGAAGCGATACTGAATAATACTAATGTGAGTATGCTGCCATCTACAGTTCACATGAATAATTACAAGAGTAAATAAAGTCCATCATGTTCTTAGGCCCTATTCACACAGAGTATTTTGACACGTTTTTGCAGCGGAAACTGCAGCACAAATCGTGGCAAAAAACTGCCGAAATTGCCTCCCATTGTTTTCAATGGGAGGTGGAGGCATTTTTTTCTCGCGAGCAGAAAAAACGCTTGCGGGAACAAGAAGCAACATGCCCTATCTTGAGGCATTTTCCACCCCAAAAACTCCATTGAAAACAATGGTAGACGGAATTAACGCCGCAAAAGGCCAACGCGGTTTTTGACGCGTTTTATGTAAAAAACGCTCAAAGTTTTTCTGTTTGCCTGTTGAAGAAATAAGTTAAAAATACACGTCCGAAACCGCGATACAAAACGCGGCAAAAATTGCACCGGCAAAAATTGCACCGACAAAAAAGCAGCAAACGACGCCTGTGGTGGAAAACCACTTCAATAAAACCGGAGCTGATTTTTCCAGGTAGACTTTTCTGCCTGCAAAAAACTCTGAGTTCACACTAAGTTTTTTGACAAGTTTTTTGACCCGGAAACTGCGTCGGAAAACGTGCCAAAAAACGGCCGTAAATGCCTCCGATTGATTTCAATGGGAGGCGAAGGCGTTTTTTTCCCGTGAAAAACTATCTCGCGTGAAAAAGAAGGGACATGCCCTATCTTCGGGCGTCTACACCTCTGATCTCCCATTGACATCAATGGGAGACAGAGAAAGCGTATTTCGCTGCGTTTTTTGCCCGCATTGCTCAATGGCAAAAAACGTCGCGAAAATCTGCGTGTAAGCCGAGGAAAATCTGCCTCAAAATTCCGTTAGGATTTTCCGCCTGCAAAAAACTCTGTGCGAACCCAGGCTAAGGAATTTTGAGGCAGATTTTTCCTCCTGCAAATAACTCTGTGTAAACAGGGCCTTAAGAGTATGTTCACACGCACAAGTAAAAACAGCTGAAAATTACAGAGCTGTTTTCGTCACATGCTCCTTTTTACGCAGCATTTTTAAAACCGCTGCTTTAAAATAAAAAACCCGTCTGAACATAACGCCTTTTTTCCCATTGATTAAGATGGGTAGAGGTTTGTAGGCATTCAGCCAGGGGTGGGATCCGGCCGGATCTCCCCGATTCTCCCGAACCGGTGGTTAAAATGACAGCCGTTTCGCAGAACCGGGTGAAGCGGGAAGCCGGAACCGGTCCGGTCCCCTGAACTCAATTGTATACACGTCCTTAGGACGCAGATACAATTGAGTTGACTAGCGCTGCCCTGGCGAGGCACATGATGCCTCGCCATTCAGCGCTTTAGTGATGATGCAATCGACGCGATGGCGATGACATCATTGCGCCGCTGCATCGTTCCGATGGAGGAGGACTGATGTCGCTGGAGGATGGCACGGCAACGGGACAGATAAGAAAATGTGGTTTTTTTCCTTCTACCTTGGGCACCACATAGGGGACTATACAGGGAACGAGAACTACAGAAGACTATATAGGGAACTAACTACAGGGGACTATATAGGGGCCCTTATCTACAGGGTCTCTTATCTACAGGGAATGCCACAGGAGGCCCTATCTACAGGCTAACACCACATGGGGCCCACTGTGGTGTTCCGTGTAGATAGGGCCACCTGTGATGTTTCTTGTAGATAGAGCCCCTTGTGGCGTTCCCTGTAGATAGAGACCCCTGTGGCGTTCCCTGTAGATAGGGCCCCATCTACAGGGAACGCCACATGGGGCCCTATCTACAGGGACCGCGACAGGGGTCTCTATCTACAGGGAATGCCACAAGGGGCTCCATCTACAGGGAACGCCACAAGGGGCCCTATCTACAGGGAACGCCACAAGGGGCCCTATCTACAGGGAACGCCACAAGGGGCCCTATCTACAGGGAACGCCACAAGGGGCCCTATCTACAGGGAACGCCACAAGGGGCCCTATCTACAGGGAACGCCACAAGGGGCCCTATCTACAGGGAACGCCACAAGGGGCCCCATCTACAGGGAACGCCACAAGGGGCCCTATCTACTAGAAACATCACAGGGGGCCCTATCTACAGGGAATGCCACAGGGTGCTCTATCTACAGGGAATGCCACAGGGGGCTCTATCTACAGGGAACCAATAAATAGATAAAGTAAATCCTAGGCCGTCTGGCCACTAACTAACATGCAGTTCCTAACTATACAGAGCTGAGCCTAGAGCTCCAACTCCCTAACACAACACCACAGTTGCCTTACTCACATCCAGCTTTCCCAGGAGCAGAGAGAGAGACTGAACTCTGCCTCTGTTTAAAGCACACCTCAGCTGTGCAGGTAATTAGCCACAATGCAATACCTGAAGTGACTGGTGGAATAGGAACCCTCCCAACTCTCCCTATTCCAACAACCAGGCCCTTTTACACAGGTTTATCAGAAAACCCTTGAGCAAGGAAAACACATTTTCCTTCTAGCTCAATTTCCTGGCTGTTTTAAAATGTATAGGACAGGAACCTGGGTGAGATGTATATTCCGTCCACTACTTTTCCCTTGGTCCTGTCACATATCCCCCCCCCCCTGTTTCGACCTCGGGGCGGAACAATCTGTGCCTCCAAGCAATAGACCCTGGAAAGGGCATCTGCGTTTCCCTGTTGACGTCCTGGTCTATCCTGGACTACAAAACTGACGTTTTGTAACTACATAAACCACCAGGTCACACGTCTATTTTTCTCCCGATTTTGGCACATCCATTTGAGTGGGGCATGGTCAGTGACCACTCTGAATGTTCTCCCTATCAGATAATACCTGAGAGCTTCTAAGGCCCATTTGATCGCCAAGCACTCTTTTTCTACAATGGCGTAGTTTTTCTTATGTTCATTTAGTTTTTTACTCAGGTAAACCACCGGATGTTCTTCTCCTCCCCTCAGTTGTGACAATACAGCCGCTACTCCTACATCAGAGGCATCAGTTTGCACCACAAACTCTTTCCTGAAGTCTGGTGTTATTAACACCGGCTGGGCACATAGAGCTTGCTTTAAAGAGGCTCTGTCACCAGATTTTGCAACCCCTATCTGCTATTGCAGCAGATAGGCGCTGCAATGTAGATTACAGTAACGTTTTTATTTAAAAAAAACGAGCATTTTTGGCCAAGTTATGACCATTTTTGTAATTATGCAAATGAGGCTTGCAAAAGTCCAAGTGGGTGTGTTTAAAAGTAAAAGTCCAAGTGGGTGTGTATTATGTGCGTACATCGGGGCGTTTTTAATACTTTCACTAGCTGGGCGCTCTGATGAGAAGTAACATCCTCTTCTCTTCAGAACGCCCAGCTTGTGACAGTGCAGATCTGTGACGTCACTCACAGGTCCTGCATCGTGACGGCCACATCGGCAGCAGAGGCTACAGTTGATTCTGCAGCAGCATCAGCGTTTGCAGGTAAGATCGACTTACCTGCAAACGCTGATGCTGCTGCAGAATCAACTGTAGCCTCTGGTGCCGATGTGGCCGTCACGATGCAGGACCTGTGAGTGACGTCACAGATCTGCACTGTCACAAGCTGGGCGTTCTGAAGAGAAGAGGATGTTACTTCTCATCAGAGCGCCCAGCTAGTGAAAGTATTAAAAACGCCCCGATGTACGCACATAATACACACCCACTTGGACTTTTACTTTTAAACACACCCACTTGGACTTTTGCAAGCCTCATTTGCATAACTACAAAAATGGTCATAACTTGGCCAAAAATGCTCGTTTTTTTAAAATAAAAACGTTACTGTAATCTACATTGCAGCGCCTATCTGCTGCAATAGCAGATAGGGGTTGCAAAATCTGGTGACAGAGCCTCTTTAAGCTCTGAAAAGCCTGCTCAGCTTCAATGGTCCATTTGACCATAACAGAATCTTTACCCTTTGTGAGGTCAGTTAAAGGTGCAGCAATGGTAGCAAAATTTTCGATAAACTGCCGGTAATAACCGGTTAAGCCCAAGAAGGCCCTCACCTGTTTTTTGTTTACCAGCCTGGGCCAGTTCTGAATGGCCTCAACCTTATTTATTTGAGGCTTGATAATACCTCGCCCAATTGTGTACCCCAGGTATTTTGTCTCTTCCTGTCCAACGGCACACTTTTTGGGGTTTTTAATCAAACCGGCTTCTCTAATAGAGTTCAAGACTGCTTGAACTCTGGGTAGATGACTCTCCCAATCTGGGCTATGTATGATCACATTATCCAGATAGGCAGCGGCATATTTGTGATGTGCCCTTAGAATTCTGTCCATCAATCGCTGGAAGGTGGCCGGAGCCCCATGCAGACCAAAGGGAAGGACCACATAGTGAAAGTGTCCCTCAGAGGTGCTAAAGGCTGTTTTTTCTTTGGCCGAATCGGTCAATGGCACTTGCCAGTAGCCTTTGGTGAGGTCTACGGTTGTGAAATACCTGGCATTACCCAGCCTATCCATTAGCTCATCCACCCGGGGCATTGGATATGCATCAAACTTGGATTCAGCATTCAGCTTCCGGAAGTCATTACAAAAGCGTAAACTGCCGTCAGGTTTTGGGATTAAGACTATCGGATTGGACCAATCACTATGTGACTCCTCTATCACTCCCAGTTTTAGCATCATTTGCACTTCTTCGGCTATTGCTTTCCGTCTAGCCTCGGGCACCCTGTAAGGCTTTTGGTTCGGTTATTATATCATGCTTAATTACTTTGGTTCGACCGGGTAGCTCAGAAAATACATCTCTGTTGCTCTGTACAAACTCTCTGGCCTCTTGGATTTCAGAACCTGACAGGGTGTTTGGAATTTTTACCACTGGTATCCCAGAGACCTGAATCACTTTACCCGTACTGTTGGTAGCCACCAACACTTCACGATCCTTCCATGATTTCATAAAATTAACATGATAAATTTGGTAGGGTTTGCATTTACCTGGTTGATGCACCCCTATAATTTACCTCTCCCACCTTCTCTATAATTGCATAAGGCCCTTGCCATTTAGCCAGGAATTTACTTTCCATGGTGGGGACTAGTATCAAGACCCTGTCCCCAGGGCTGAAGCTCCTTATCTTAGCGGCCCTATTATAAACCCGGGACTGACTCTCCTGGGCCTGCTGAAAGTGTTCCCTTACCAGGGGCATTACTTTTTAGATTCTGTCCAGGATCTGTGCAATGTGTTCGATCACAGATTTGAATGCTCCCAAGTCTCTTTGGCAATATCTAACAGACCACGGGGGTGTCTGCCACAAACTAACTCGAAAGGGGAAAACCCTGTAGATGCTTGGGGTACCTCCCGGACAGCCAACATAAGGTAAGGTAAAAGACAATCCCAGTCCTTTCCATCCTGGGCCACCACTTTTCTAAGCATCCCCTTTAAAGTTTTATTGAACATCTCCACCAACCTGTCTGTTTGGGGATGGTAGACCGAGGTACGCAAGTGTGTTATTTTCAACAGTTTACATAAGTCTTTGTAACTTTTGACATGAAAGGTGTCCCTTGGTCTGTGAGTATCTCTTTGGGAATCCCTGTCCGGGTAAACATAGAGAACAACTCTTTGGCAATGGTCTTTTTTTTTTTTTTTAAATCAGATAATTTTTAATTAAAGTTTCAAAAGTAAACAGCACAAAACATTACAGTCAAACCCCGTCCCCAACCCTCCCCCCGACACCTTCAGGAAATACAAAATTACAAAGTATATGAGGTATAGCATGTTGCAATTGTCAGATATATCAATCACATAATACAAGGAATATGAGATACATCAGAATTTATCGGGTAAGCCAAGCACCCCCCCTCCAGTATATTACTATACAGATGTATTTCAGATATATTCCTCTCCAATTCCCCCCTTCTCCTTACCCCACAGCTATATGTGTAAATCGTATACAGAACATATTATAACCACTATAAAGAGGTCCTACACAGTGTTTATGGTGCATATTCCGTTAGGCATAACCATGGTCCCCATATGGAATAAAAACATTTTTTCGCTTTACGCTTGACATAAACAGCCTTTTCTAGTACATTTTATTCACTTTCGCAACGAATTCGCTCCTAGTCGGCGGGGCGCTCTGTATCCAGTGTAATGCAATGAGCTTTCTCGCTTTGTATAGTAGCCTTGCAATAGCTAGACCCTCCAGGATAGGGGACGAGATATTCGCCATACACCCCAAAACGCACTCCATAGGAGTCCCTTGAAGCAGAGGCCCATAAGCATCTTGGATCAGCTTCAGTACCTCTGTCCAATACGTGTGTAGCTGTGGACAGGACCACAACATATGTATATGATCAGCCCCATCCTCCGCGCACCTGGGGCAAGTTGAGTCACTCCGCACCCCAATTTGAAAGAGAAATTTAGGAGTCTTATACACTCTATGGATAATATACAATTGAGATAGGCACCCAGCCTCACTAAGAGAGACCTTCGGAACTGCTTCCATGATATCTGCCCATTGCTCTTCAGATATGGGACCCATATCTCTTTCCCATTTTCTTCTGGGCATCAAAAGCATGTCTTATCCGTAAATATTGGTAGAAGGCGTTTCAAGGTAATGCAAACTCCTCTTGGAGCTGTTGATAGGTTTTAAATACATCCTTTTGGAGCAACTGTGATACATGGGAGATGCCTCTGGATTGCCAGCCCTCAAATCCCTCAAGAGAGTAGAACTCTGGGAGTGCCTTATTCCGCCATAAAGGTGTAAAAGCCATGCATATCCCCAGTTCTCTAATGGATCGGACCTTATCCCATACCTTGCACATAAGTGTATATGTGGGCATGTTTCTACCCACCAGCATAGAATGACCTGCTTCCAAAACTGACAGTAGAACAGATGACCCAAACTGTATCTGTAGAATCGATCCATTGGATCCTGTCGGTATAAGTTCCGCTCACCCCTTAAAGTGTTGACACTGGGCAGCAAGGAAGTATAACCAAGGGTTGGGTAGCGCCAGACCACCATCTTGCTTTGCTCGTTGTAGGATTTCTAATTTAAGTCTGGGGTGACCCTTACGCCATATTAGGTCCCTAAAAAGTGCATTACTATAGTAAAAATCGCGTAAAGGAATCCATACAGGTGAATTATGTAAAATGTACAATAGTTGTGGCATCAGGATCATCTTAATAAGATTAACCCTACCCACCACTGTCAGGTATAATTTACACCAGACCGTTATTTTCATTTTAAATTTAACTAAAAGGGGTTGCAGATTAAGCGCAGTATACTCAGCAGGAGAGGTCGATACCACTATCCCTAAATATTTAAATTGTTCAACACATCTTATAGGCATCCCCTGTACCCCTGGCGTAGCTCGCAGCAGGTCCACAGGGAGCAGGTGGGATTTATCCCAGTTTATTTTAAACCCAGATAGGGCCCCAAAGTTCTCGATTAGGGATATTGTTTCTGCCAGGGAATCACCCGTGTCTCCCAAATATAAAAGCATATCGTCTGCATAAAGCGCTACTTTCTCCTGCACAGATCCATAGAAGAATCCTTTGATATCATCAGACAGACGTATGCGCGCTGCCAAAGGCTCTACTGCCACCGCAAACAGGAGGGGCGATAACGGGCACCCCTGTCTGGTCCCTCTTTCCAAAGCAAATCGTGGAGATAATCCCCCGTTTGCCCGTATTTGGGCCGATGGACAAGAATACAAGACCTTAATCCATGCTATAAAAGACTGACCAAAACCCATAGTCTCCAAGGTGCACCAGAGATATTGCCATTCCATGATATCAAACGCTTTAGCAGCGTCCAGTGAGAGAATGGCTTTTTCACCTTCGTTGTCTGCCTTGAGCTGAAGACTCAAAAATAAACGTCTCAAATTCATGGCTGTCGACCTAGCAGGCATAAAACCGGTTTGATCCGGATGTATAATGTTAGATATAGCATCATTCAATCGCAGTGCTAAGGCTTTTGCCAGAATCTTAACATCAGATGTTAATAATGAAATCGGTCGGTACGAATCAGCTAATTGAAGATCTTTCCCGGGTTTCGGCAAGACCACAATAATGGCTTCTTGCATGGACGCCAGCAAAGAGCCATGTTCTAGTGAATAATTAAACACCTCTAATAATTTTGGTAGCAGCACCGCAGAGTATTTTTTATAAATTTCAACTGGCAGCCCATCTGACCCCGGTGCCTTATCATTAGCCATCTGTTTGACCGCTTCTTCCAATTCCTCCAACGTGAGTGGAGAGTCCAAAAGTGCTTTGTCCTCTCTTGACAATTTAGGTAGCTGTGCTTTAGCTAGGAATGTACATATATCAGTTGTGGATGGGTGCACCTTGGAGGTATAGAGATCGGAATAAAAGTCTTTCAAAACCTCTAAAACTTCTGAGTTCTCAGTAACCAAACGGTCCTCCGCCGTTCTCAGAGCTTGCGACATGCGCTACCCCCTTTTGTGCTTTTGCTACCACTGCCAACATATGACCAGCCTTTTCTCCTTCTTCAAAAGCATTTTGCGCACAAAACTGCCGTTTTCTATTCGCCACTGCTAATAAATGTAAATTTAATGCCTCTTGCGCTCCACGCAAATTTGACTGTTGTACCGCAGTTGGATTTAAATGAATGCCGTCTCTGCCTTACTCATTTCTTCATGCAATCTCGCATCCTCTTTCCTAGAAGCCGTTTTGTGCCTTTTAATAGCCTGCATAAGTATGCCTCTCAAATATGCCTTCATTGCATCCCATACATAAGGAATGGAAGCAGAGCCACAGTTAATCTGAAAATAATCCTCCAGCTTTTGGGCAATGTAACCCTGCCCATCCACCAGAGTCAGCCAAAAAGGATTCAGTTTCCAAAGTCTCGGGCAATGGGGACCCTGATTATTAATATCCACCGGGTCACCCTGAGGGGAGAATGATCTGATAACGTTCTAGGGAGATACTCCACCTGGCTAACTAAGGGTAGCATACTCTCGTTCCCCAAGACCATATCTATACGGGATAGAGAAGAATAAGTAGATGAACAGCAGGAGAAATTCCTTTCACCGGGATGTTGTAGTCTCCATATATCCAACAATCCCATTTCTTGCACCAGTGCACCGAACGGAGTCCGGGCCTCTCCTTCCCTCCTGTCTCCCTCTCTACATTTATCCCAGTTGGAATCAATAATATTATTAAAATCCCCAAGTAGGAGCAGCGGGATCCCTGGTTTATCCGCCACGTAGGTCATGGCCTTCAATAATACTTTATTAGAAAAGGGCGGAGGTATATATATAGATATTATTATAAACATCTTTGAGTAAATGGTGCAAAGCATACAGATATATCGCCCTTCTGCGTCCACCTCCATGTCCAGACAATTAAATGGAATCTGATTGTGCACTAAGAGACTTACTCCCCTAGAGTATACTGAGTACGTGGAATGACAACTGAATCCTACCCACCTCCTCTGTAACTGTTGTAATCTATCCGTTATCATATGTGTCTCTTGCAGACATACAATCGACTGCTGTTGCTCACTGATAAATTGAAAAATGGCCTGGCGCTTTGTAGCATCCGCCATACCCCTGATGTTCCAACTAATAAATCTGACAGAGTTAGCCATAGTCAAAGTGTAGATCAATGTTTAACCATACATGTCTCATCTGTGAACAAGGGTGTATTTCGATTTTACACTCATATACACTCCAGTTAAGTGCCAACTTTATCCCTAGAACCCCCCCCCCCCCCACAAACCCCACATATAAACATAGAAATCCTCTCTCTCCCAGAGAGTGGGCGTTAAAATTCCTACTAGTGCAATGTAAAAGACCGCAATAAAATGGAGTAAACCGTATGACCATTCTATCTAAGCACTTATCCTGCATTTCAACATAACAAACCTGATAGGCATAAAGCCCATCAGTTCTGCCTGAGGTACCAACAATTAGCAGCAAATCAGATCACATACTCATTATTTTACATAACATTAATCGATATACATGACCTGCGAGATACAATATATGAGTCCTATTTCAGGGCGTCTTGACACGTAGTTGCCTCTCGTGTCCATCCAGCCATTGCATGGCCACATGTGGGTTTTCAAAGAAATGAGTCCCTCCTAAAGCTGCAACACGTAACTTCGCTGGGTATAGCATAGAATACGCCACCTGCAGATTTCTCAGCCTCTTCTTGACATCTTGGAATCTTGCTCGTTTACGCTGTACTTCCGCTGAGTAATCCGGGAATATGGAGACTTTCCCGCTATTCACAGCCAAATCCGGACATTCCCTCGCTTTTCGTAGAATAATATCCCGATCTTTGTAGTGTAATAACTTAGCCAGTATAGGTCTTGGTGGGTGCCCAGGTGGTAATGGACGCGTCAGCACACGATGAGCCCGCTCAATAGCAAATAGTGGTGTGAAGGCGTTTTCCCCAAAAGAAGTGCGCAGCCATTTTTCCATATATTCTGTGCCATTCAAACCTTCAGATTTTTCCGGTATGCCAATCAGCCTGACATTATTACGACGTAACCTGTTTTCTAGGTCGTCGGTTTTGTTAAATAAGGCCAAAATATCTTGTGTCGACTTCTTGGAATCTTTCATGGTGTTAAACATATTATCTTCCAGGTCAGTGACCCGTCACTCCACTTCACCTAGGCGCTCATTAACTTTTTGCATATCGTGCCTAATAATAGCAATATCTTCCTTCATTGCACCCACCTTCATATTCAAGGTTGACAGTGAGGACTTGCAGGAGTTAATAGCCAGGAGCAAATCTCTCAATGTCGGCTCTGCTTTCTCCATTACATGTTGCGCAGGGACCGTCTCCCTCCCTGATTCATCCGCGGGCAAATCGCTCCAGCTTGCCTGCAATTGTGACCACCGGCTCCACGTGCTATTCAGCACGCCTCTCCTCCCCATCGCCATCTTGTGAGTCCCGGTCCGCGGGTCTCTGAGGGAATCGCGCCTTGCTTCTGGTCATATTTTGGCTCATCGACTCGTATTCACCGCAGCAGGTAAGGATCCACGTTAGTACAGGGATTCAGGTAACTGCCAATGAATATAGATCACCTCAGGCAGAGTAATCGGATAAATTTAAGGAGTTCTTGCAGGAGCTCACGAACGTGCGACTCTCTACATGCTCAGCAAGCCACGCCCTTCTTTGGCAATGGTCTTAGCGGACACCTTCCTTAGTGGGATAGCCTCTGGACAGCGGGTAGCGTAATCAAGGATCAGCAGAATATGCTGGTGTCCCCGGGCGGACTTCACCAGAGGTCCTACCAGATCCATTGCAATCCTCTCAAAGGGGGTTTCAATAATCGGTAGAGGCATGAGAGGGCTCCTAAAATTTGCTACAGGGTTGTGTAATTGACACTGTGGGCAGGATTCACAATATCTTTTTACCTCTTCATGTACCCCTGGCCAATAACACCTTTGCAAGATACGGTCTTTTGTTTTGTCATAGGCCAGATGTCCCCCTAGCACATGTGAGTGAGCTAGATCTAACACATTTTGGCGATGAGTCTTAGGCACTACCAATTGTTCCACCACTTGGCCCCCTACTTCACTGACTCTATATAATAGGTTCCTTTCCATGGCAAAATGGGGAAATATTTTCTCAGCCCCGGGGTCTTGGGGTACCCCATTTATTACTTTTACATTTTCCCTGGCATGGGTTAATGTAGGGTCTCTGAGTTGAGCAGTGCCAAAGTTATCTCTGGAGACTGGCAAGTCAGGGAGACCGATTTCAGCAGGGTCTTCCTCAATATCTCCTGAAAATACCATCTCCTGAAAAAACCTCTCTGTTTCACCCAGGGTCACCCCTACTGCTTGCCCATTGTCAGGCTCTCCCACTGGGATAGGGTCAACCACATTCACATTTATATTGGTCAAACATTTTTCAATCCTTTCCCATATTTGCCAAAACAAATCAAAGTCACATCCCACAATTATATTATGCATTAATGTTTTTACAACCCCTACTTCATGGGTTACATTTCCACATGGAGTTTCAAAAGACACCACAGCAGTGGGATAATCTTTTGTATCTCCATGTATGCAGACCACTCCCATCCGCCTGTTTTGCAGTTTTCGGGTGTCCACCAAACTAGCATGGACAAGAGTCACCAGACTACCAGAGTCCAACAGAGCCTCCACCGAGTGTCCCTCTATCATCAACTGGCAGGTTTGTCGCTCTGTGTTTGGAGAGAACAAGGCAGAGTAGGCGGGTCTAGCAAACAGTGATGGTCTCTGCCCGCATTCTCCACCATTTGTAAGGGGGCAGCCCACCGGATCGCTGTCTCCTGGGGTAGACAGGCACTTTTGGCACAGTAAGAACAGACTACAGTCCAGTCACAGTGTGGTACTACTGGCCTCAGCCAGTTTTATTAGGTAGAAAAGCCGTAGCAGAAAACAAATAAATACATAAAGTAAATCCTAGGCTGTCTGGCCACTAACTAACATGCAGTTCCTAACTACACAGAGCTGAGCCTAGAGCTCCAACTCCCAAACACAACACCACAGTTGCTTTTACTCACATCCAGCTTTCCCAGGAGCAGAGAGAGAGACTGTGAACTATGCCTCTGTTTAAAGCACCTGAAGTGACTGGTAGAATAGGAACCCTCCCAACTCTCCCTATTCCAACAACCAGGCCCTTTTACACAGGTTTTCCAGAAAACCCTTGAGCAAGGAAAACACATTTTCCTTCTAGCTCAATTCCCTGGCTGTTTTAAAATGTATACGACAGGAACCTGGGTGAGATGTACACTTCGTCCACTACTTTTCCCATGGTCCTGTCACAATATATATATATATATATATATATATATATATATATATATATGCACCAAAGAGAAGCTCAAAACATATATGTAGCTCCAGAACTAAGCTCTGCATATAAATACAGCACCAGGACCAAGCTCAGTACATATATACAGCACCACAACAAAGCTTAGTACATATATACAGCCCCAGAACCAAGCTCAGTACATATATACAACACCAGAACCAAGCTCAGAACATATATACAACTCCAGAACTAAGCTCTGCATATAAATACAGCACCAGAACCAAGCTCAGTACATATATACAGCACCAGAACAAAGCTTAGGACATATATACAGCACCAGAACAAAGCTCGGTACCTAAATACAGCCCCAGAACCAAGCTCAGTACATATATCCAGCACCAGAAAAAAGCTCAGTACATATATATCAGAACAACCAAGCTCAAAACATATATATATATATATATATATATATATATATATATATATGTACTGAGCTTTGTTCTGGTGCTGTATATATGTACTGAGCCTGGTCCTGGTATTGTATATTTGTACTGAGCTTGGTTCTGGTGCTGTATATATGTACTGAGCTTGGTTCTGGTGTTGTATATTTGTACTGAGCTTGGTTCTGGTGCTGTATATATGTACTGAGTTTTGTGCTGGTGCTGTATATATGTACTGAGCTTTGTTCTGGTGCTGTATATATGTACTGAGCTTGGTTCTGGTGTTGTATATTTGTACTGAGCTTGGTTCTGGTGCTGTATATATGTACTGAGCTTGCTCCTGGCACCGTATCTGTGCATTAGCCGGGAGAGTTGTCGCGGCTTACTGCGCACTCCGCACTGTCCTCCACCCTTCTCATGTGCACAGCCTAACTAGATGAGCTGAGCACGCTTAGGATATTGAATGTGCACATATAGGTCTATACGTAATGGGTGAGTTTAATATAATGTGTGGGTAGGTCTGCACGCTTATGTAATTATATAAATAGTGTGTCAATCCACACTAAAGCATTCTGGACAGGGAATTTCTTTATTTAGTGTCCACTTTAATGTAGGGGGTATCTGGAATATCATAATTGTTTTATTTTATTATTAGAATAATTTTCAATGGTGTAATACACTGCAAAACTCTGTGAACCCATCCCCCCCCCCCCCCGCATGTCTTCGTCCGAAAAACAGGGAACCTGTTATTAAAAATTTGAATCCCACCCCTGCGTTCAGCTACCGTTTTTCAGGCGTTCACGCCCCGATATACGCCTAAAAACTCTGCGTGTGAACATACCCTCAAGCAGGCCCTCTGACGTGTCTCCCTCAGCCTACTGACGTGTTTTTTTTTGGGAGATTCTTTATTTTGTGATCTGAAAGGTACATTTTACAAAACAAGAAGAATACAAAGTATATATATATATATATATATATATATATATAGGAGCAGGAAAAGTACAAGGCAATATACAGAGTGAACGAAACAGTCCAGTGTGGCATTCTCACGTCTACTGACATATTTACTCTAGGTCCAAGTCCATTTCACTGTCTACAATACTGTAGCATTTCCTGCTCGGTCCACTAGGTGTCAGCACAACCTGGATTTGTTATCTGAACTATTTTACTTATTTTGCTAGGAACCTTTATTTTGTTTCCATCGTTTCCCTACATCCGGGGTGTTCGGCAGGGAGCCCACTGCAATGTCGCTACAGAAACAAGTCTGAAAACGTCTGAATGGTGCGTTATAATTTGTGTAGTGTGGCTGCGGCACATGTGTACGGTTGTTGTATTTATTTAGCTTTTATTTTTCACTGTATATTTATGCATGTAGTGACCTGTCAGCTAGGAGGGGAACAACCTGTGGATTTGTAGCAATTCTGGCAATGCAGCCCCGGGATCCTGCTGCATGGCATGCTGGGAGCTGTAGTTCTATACTAGTTATAAGCAACATGTTGATCTGAAGAATATTTGGAAACAATGAGGGTAAATTATCAGGAAAAGCTACCCATCAGCCACCATTCCTTAAAGGGGGTTTCCCCTTTGGTAAATCCTATGTAGAAAGCTGCCATTTCATTCAGGAGAAGCAGGTGTTGCCCCCCTGGTGATAACAACTGATTTACTAGGGACTTGTTCAAATAGAAAGTTATGCAAAGTGGACAACCCCTTTAAGGAGTGTAATTACCCACACTAAACAACCCCCTAAAGTGCCGAACAGGAGGCCTGAAAAGAAAGCTCTTTCCGGTTTTGTAGCTTTACATGGTATATTGCAATGATACCTCTCAACCAGTCAGCAGCTCAGAAAATGATCATGTGACATACACTCCATGACTCCTCAGGAACATGATAATCACATAATCCTCGTCAGAGCTGCTGAGAACTGACGTGATCGCTAGATGACTCCACAGAACTACATGGTGACGCTGTTATGTAGAACTGCCCCAGGTTTCTTCTTCTTCATTTGGACTATGTCAGTTGCTGAATTTAAAAAAAATGTTTTATCTATTCTTTGACATTTTAATTACTTTATCAAACTTTAATTTCACTTTTTTTGTGGATCTAGGGGACTGGACAAAAATGCATTTAACTTTTAACATATATTCATTGGAATGCTTATGTGATCCAATGCATCAAAAAACTGACCGACACCTATTACGTCATACCTATGGCACGGCCTAGTAGGCATCTACGTACACCAGTCCTGGAGGGCTATGTTTCTACGGCAGGCTCCGTTATTGCATCGCAGGGGTTAGTGATTGGGGGACAGAGCGAGACACTATGGACTGCAGCATCTAACGGCCATGTTCAGAGTTCTCTCCGATCACAGATGTCCCCCATTGATGACGCAGCTCAGGCGCGCTCCATAAATGTATGGTGAATGGCGGTCAGAGGTTCATTGTGTGAATATATGATGGGAGATGTCACACTGCAGTTCATGCTATTCTTGCAATATTGTTCATCAGAGGGTCACGTACTTGTCGTCACAATAAACACGAATGAGCAGCACCCCAATATTCAAATGTGCATGTCTGCTGATGGGCTTAGTCTGAATCGCCCGCATAGACAGCGAATAAAGACCGCGCTCAAGTTTAAGTATTAGAGTGACGTTTGCTCCAGTGAGTGAGGCTGTGCCGAGATATATCACTGCAGTAAATGACTCTAATAATTGAACTTGGGACGTGAGTGCTGTCTTCATTTACTTTATACTTGTGTCTGCTGCGTGAAACTCACGGCATATCCTATTCTTGTGCGTTTTTTTTGCGAATCACGCACCCATTGAAGTCAATGGGTGTGTGAAAATCACGGACCGCACACGGACGTCGTCCATGTCCGTGATTCATGCAACCGTTGCTAAAGAAATAATGAGAAAAAGAAAAACACCTCCTTCAGTTTTTTTTTGCTGACGTAAAAAATGTATGACATACGCGCGTAAAAAACACAGACGCGCACCGTAGACGGATGTCACTCGGAACTGCAATTCAAAACAAACGCTGCGTCTTTTACGCGCACAAAACTGACAAGTTTGTTTGAATAAGGATTTAGAGTCACAGTTACCTCCTGCTGTTATCGAACAGACTTTGACAAAAATTTGATCTTGGCACCTATACACCATTCCCTGCATCCTTCGTCTAGGGCTGAGTAGCTATTTCTGGGGCGCCATGGAGCACAACATTATCAAGGGCAAAATGGGTGCAATGCAGCTGTAGATGATGACATCGAGTGGTGGGTTTTCGCATTACATTATGGGTAGCCAGAGTGAGACTTCAATGTGGGTTACCTGTATCTGTGTAATTATGCCAGGGAAAATGAAGATCAGCTCTTGTACTGTTTATAAATGAATAAATATGAAAAACACTCGTTCAGTGATGCCGTTTTACTCCTTTTTTTTCTTATTCTAGCAGGAAGATAGGAAGGAATCTTAATGGATGAGAGGAAGATGAAAAGGAGGAGTCCCAAGACCTCCACTAATCACCCTCCACCTCTCGTGAATTCCAAGAAAAATTCCGTGCCACTCAGCAGGAGCACTGGGTTTTCAAATGTTGTGCCACAATCAGCTGGGCAAAAACCAAAGCTGAAAAGGTGAGTTTGTATGTTCTAATCTTCTGGGTTTACACAAGAGCCCCTTGTACCTGTGTGCCATCTACTGAATGAATAGAATGGTACCATGACATCTAGAGCAGGGGTCCCAAACCTTGTGTGGCGTAGGAGCCCCGCTCATATAAAACACAGGTCACATTAGGTATTAAGGAGAATAATGGAAATCAAATACATTTGCTTGTTGAAAGCACCTATCAGTCATTCCTGGTATCCCTGAGGATGACCCTTGTCTACCACATCCATTAGCCCCAATAGGGCAATTAGAAAAGGCCCATCTAAAGCATAGAACACCATTAACTGGAATCGCTAAGCAGAAAGTTGCTGTAATTCAGCAAGATCTCTGCTTATAGTCACTGAATGGGAAACGTCATTGTTTACTTAAACAGGTTGTGAAAGTTCTGATAAATAACAAGTCCTGCACCTGTGTGACCATCACAAGACCAGGACGGATTTTCATCCTCTTGATGTTAACAATAAAAGATTCCATTCAATGACTACAAGCAGACATATTGAAAACCGCAACACACAAACGTATATTGGAAAACTGAAAAACCTTTTGTCTGGCTCCATGCACACGGCCGTGCCCGTAATCACGGCCCATGATTGCGGGAGCACGGCCTGTAAAACATGGAAAATAGGACCGGTCAGCCATCGGTGGGGGGTCTCCGTGCTCAGACCCCCACCGATCAAAACTTTTGACATGTCATTATGACCTGTCAGAAGTTTGAAGGTTTATTTACACTTTAAACATGATATTTTTTTTTTCTTTATTTAGAGCTATTAAAGAGAAATCAAAATCTCAGGGAGAAGGTAAAGGTGCTACATCTGCTCCTATTCAGCACTCTTTCCTTACGGATGTTTCTGATGTTCAGGAGATGGAGAAGGGTCTTCTAAGTCTCCTGAACGACTTCCACTCAGGCAAACTTCAAGCTTTTGGTAAGATAGTCTTTCCAACAAGTGTTTAATAATTATTGGTACAGAAATTTTGGCTTGAGTTTTTATTTGCGATACTCCTTAGCGTTTCCCCACCTTTTACAGTTTACATAAAGAATGAAAGTGTTATTTCCCATGTTATGCATGTTATGGCCCTCTCCATTGAAGTCTATGAGTTCTAGAGCGTTCCAAGTCAGCAGCATGTGTGGTGGTAATTTTATCACAAATATGCAGCTTGTATGGGCATTTTGGATACATTAACATTAATAGGTTGTGTAGTAGTTCCTGCGCTGACCAGCTTCCTCTTGTGCACTGACAGTCTGCATTCAAAATCCTATCTTAAAACCTCGTGTGAATGTTGAGGGAGGAGAGGGGATAGGTCTGCTCTCTGGAGGAGAGGGGACGGGTCTGCTCTCTGGAGGAGAGGGGACGGGTCTGCTCTCTGGAGGAGAGGGGACGGGTCTGCTCTCTGGAGGAGAGGGGACGGGTCTGCTCTCTGGAGGAGAGGGGACGGGTCTGCTCTCTGGAGGAGAGGGGACGGGTCTGCTCTCTGGAGGAGAGGGGACGGGTCTGCTCTCTGGAGGAGAGGGGACGGGTCTGCTCTCTGGAGGAGAGGGGACGGGTCTGCTCTCTGGAGGAGAGGGGACGGGTCTGCTCTCTGGAGGAGAGGGGACGGGTCTGCTCTCTGGAGGAGAGGGGACGGGTCTGCTCTCTGGAGGAGAGGGGACCGGTCTGCTCTCTGGAGGAGAGGGGACGGGTCTGCTTTCCTGATTTCTTCTGTCTAAAAGTGAAACTGCAAAAATGCTGGTTAGTTGTTATTAGACACTGTATATCACACTTTCTTTCCCTTAACTTGTCATAATTCTGGTTGTGGTCCAATAGTAAATATGCATTGAAGGGCTACTGTAGAGGAATCCGTCCTCCGTTGTCACTGTTTGGGGTAGACCGCTTCAGTCCCAGAATGTGCTTTCACTCTGTACGTTTTTCGCGCTTCCTCTTGCAGGTAATGAATGCTCTATAGAGCAGATGGAACATGTTCGGGGATTGCAGGAAAAGCTGGCACGTCTGCATTTAGATTTGTATGGTGAACTGGAGGAAATGACAGAAGACAAACGCAAAACTGCCAGGGATTCCAATATGGACAGACTACTCTCTGATGTATGTGTTACACGGCAAGCATATGTGCTTAGATTAAAAAAAACATAGAGCACGATTCATAGAATTTTTTATGAAGTATAGTGCATCATTTTAGAGCAACTATGATTTTATATTTTTGTGTGTGTATAAACCCAGTCCAGTCACATTATTATGACCACCTTCTACTTTCAACGTCGGCAGCGCATAACCCATGAAGGAAGTGATGTGTCGTGGGCTGACTTGGTGGGTATATAAGGTGTGCCATAGGCTGTCTGAACACTCGTTGTTGCCATGGGTAAAAAGGAGGATTTATCAGAGTTGCAAAAATGGATGATTATTGACTTCCAGGCCAAGAGTGGCAGTATTTCTCACACAGCGCAGTTTGTGAACTGTTCGTGTGCTGCTGTGGTGAAAGTTTATCGTGAGTGGACAAATGGCACCATTGGGAACATGGGCTATGAAGGTGCACGAGGGCCGAATGGCACGCTGCAGTGGAGCAACTCCCCGTAAAAACGGATGGTCACTGCTCCTATGCTGACAAAGGTGCATCAGAAAAAAAGCTTCAATTTGCACAGCAGTATCAGATTTGAAACACTGATGACTGGCAAAGGGTTGCCTTCTCCCATGAGTCACGTTTTCTGCTTCATCGAACAGATGGACATTGGCGTTTCAGGCGAGAAACATCAGAGAACAAACACCCTGCAACCATTGCTGGAAGAACACAAGCTGGTGGTGGCAGCGTTATGGTCTGGGGAATATTTTCATGGCATTCTCTGAGCCAACTCATCCACGTGGAAGGCACTCAACCGATTTAGATATGAATCCATCGTTGCAGATCATGTCCCCGCATACATGCTGTTTGCCTTCACAGGGGCAGATGGAATCTTCCAGCAAGACAATGCGACATGTCACACTGCTAGAAATGTCCGACAGTGATTGGAAGAGCACGACCAAGACTTCCAAGTAGTTACCTGGCCCCCTAATTCATCAGACTGGAACCCAATTGAGCATCTGCAGGACCACCTCCATCGTATTGTTCTCTCTATGGATCCTCCACCACGCACCCTGCAGCTAATGTGGGATGCACAGCAGTCATCATGGCTCCAGATCCCGGAGACAACCTACCAGCACCTTATTGTGTCACTCCAAGCCCGTCTGGCTGCTGTCCGTGCTGCACACGGCGGTCACTCTGGATATTAGCTGGTGGTCATAATGATGTGACTCGACTGTATAATGTGTGTGTTAAGCAAGGCATTTCCAGGCTCGATACAAAACACTCATTTAGGTATAGCTTACTAAACTTTGGCTTACTATATTCATTGTATCTATTCTATGGTATTTTACTAACTTGTTTTCTTTTTGTTTTGCAGCTGGAAGAACTGAATTCCTCTATGTATCCTTTTTAATTTCATCAGTTATTTATATATTGTTTCTCACCTTTTTCATTATAAGTTGTATGTATGTAAAGGCAGCTTCAGATTTTGCACAGCAAAGATTGCCATGCCCATTAGATAGCTGTCTGTCGAACACTCACTTGGAGGAGAAATAGAGCCCCCTTCTAGAGAATAGGCCATCGATGTTTAATGATGGGGGGTCCTGTGGTGTCTTATGAGGTGAGCCTGTATGTAAGGTACTCTTGACCCAGCAATTTTGAATATTAATAGACAGCAACATACAACTCTCCTCCGTGCATTTTCCTTTTCTTGTCTACCCTTAACTGCTTGATTCAGACAAAAGCTTCACCTGGCAGATGTCCAAGATATCTCAAAAACCACCGCTACCTGAAGACCTGAGGCATTACATGCTTATTGAACACCCTATATCGTGTCGTTGCTAACAGTATTCTGAGCAGTGTGCCCAATTGTCCGTAAAGCTGCTTTATGATCCATACATATCTTCCATACCTCATATATTTTACATGCGTGAAAAACATGATTGAGTAATGGTGTTTTCTGTCCCAGTTTGTGAAATCCAGGTATTTATGGGCTGGGGACTGTGACCTCCAAAATATTCAGTTGAATTCATTCCTTTTGCTATTGTGTTGCATGTACAGAATAGCTCCTGCACAGTAATCTACTGTATCATTGGTCCTAATATGTGAAAAGTTTGGGGTTTGATAAATGCCTGTTCTGTTTTATATATGGGTTTTGCAAAGCCATTCTATCTCTTTGGGAATGGCCAGCCTAGCCTATGTATCCTTTTTGTTTACATGCCGACAATCAAATGCTACTGTATATGTTAAGATTTTTATGGTGTGGGTGGTGCTGTTTTCATTTGCACAGTGTTATGCCTCCATTGTGTATATCGTTTATAAACACAAGCTGAAAAGTATATGCTTTTTTATGGGATTGTTTGCAGCACTGGTTCAGTTTGTTTGGGAATTTAAAGCCAATTTGCAGCCAGAAACTAAAAACTAAAGTTGGGTATTCGGCTTCTCAACCCCCCACACCCTTCTGTCGTTTGTGGTGAGTATTTCTCCTTGAGTCCGTGCTGAAAGAAGCGTAGTTCTAATCTGCAGCCTGGGTGGTATTAAATTCTGATAACCAAGACCAAGGAGGGGGTGGTATTGGGAAGTCCAAACTCCAGACAAAAGTTTTTGGGGCTGGAGTTTGCCTTTAAACACTTGTAATACCTGCATTCTAGCTTATTCATGACATTGCTCTTCTTTGTGATTGGCCAAATAAATACTAAATACAGCTTTCTCTCTTTTTACTATTTATTTTATAAAATGCTTCGTTTCTAAGTTTGGTGGGGTGTAATGTAAAATGGTTATGTCAAGCATAAAATAAAACTAAACATTTTAACAAGGTTAAAGTCAAACATTTTTATTCTTTCTGGCTTATGTAAAATGTTCACATTACATTGTGACTTTGTCGTAATCTATTGACTTTATTTACCAAGGTTGTTGATTTTTAAAGGTATTAATCGGGTGTTAGGCGAAATTCACACGACAGGATTTCCCAGCCGGGTGCCAGCCGTTCATAAATCGGCCGTCACCCGGCTGCATTAGGAACAATAGACCCCTAATGGGGCTATACACACGACCGATTTTTTTTTGACGGGCCGGGAAAACCGGCCGTCAAAAAATGGGACATGCCCTATTTTCGGCCGGGTGCCCGGCTCCCATAGAAGTCTATGGGGCCGGGTAATACACGGCCATCACCGGAATGTGTCCCGAGTGATGGCCGGGTCTACCGTCGCTCGCGCACTCTCTTCTCCTCCTCCTCACAGCGCAGAGTGCATGTGAGGAGGAGGAGGGTCTTTTTTTGCTCCCTGTAGGAGTCGGAATCCCCAACCCCCGGCCGGGGATTGGGGATTCCGCTACAGGAGAAGTGCGTGACTACACTGTCCATATATGGACACAGCGATGTCCCTTCTGCAGCAGAATCCCCAACGCTATGGCCGGGGATTCCGCTACAGGAGAAGTGAGTGACTACACTGTCCATATATGGACACAGCGATGTCACTCACTTCTGCAGCGGAATCCCTGACTCTATTGCCGGGGATTCCACTACAGGAAAAGTGAGTGACTACACTGTCCATATATGGACACAGCGATGTCACTCACTTCTGCAGCGGAATCCCCGACGCTATGGCCGGGGATTCCGCTACTGGAGAAGTGAGTGACTAAACTGTCCATATATGGACACAGCGATGTCACTCACTTCTGCAGCGGAATCCCCGATGCTATGGCCGGGGATTCTGCTACAGGAGAAGTGAGTGACTACACTGTCCATATATGGACACAGTGACGTCACTCACTTCTGAAGCGGAATCCCAACCTGGGGCAGGAAATTCCTCTCCAGGAGAAGTCAGTGACTTCTCCTGGAATGTGGGGGGGGGGGATGGGTGCAACCTACAGGGGTCTGTGTGGCATCACCTACAGGGGTCTGTGTGGCATCACCTACAGGGGACTTGGTGGCATCACCTACAGGGGTCTGGGTGGCATCACCTACAGGGGTCTGGGTGGCATCACCTACAGGGGGCTGGGTGGCATTATCTACAGAGAGCTGTGTGTGGCAACAAATTTAAATGAAATTCATCCGATTTTAAAACGGACAGGGAAAAAAACGGATGCAAATCGGTTCCAAATCAGCCGGTAAAAACTGCAACACGGAACGGAATCGGAACGGATGCAAACCGGCCGGGAAAATCGGCCAAAAACGGCGGATTTTCCCGGCCGACACACGGACCCTGTCGTGTGAATGAGGCCTTACTGTTTCAGCAAACAAAATTGGTTTATTTTTATAATGAAAAGTTTTTTTAAAATAATTAGATACTTTTTGTATTTATTCCTCACCGTTTTCAAGATCTCTTCTTGCTGTGATTCAGTAGTAATCTACATTGTTTATTTTCAGGGATAATAACTGGTCCTGCTCTTGTGGCGGACACACAGGTGCACGGCTTGCTACAAGGCACAGCTCCGATAACTGTACTGTAACTAGCCCTGCACCTTTATTTAGGCGTGCACTAAATAGTCAATCCTTAGATATGTTATTGCAGGTTGATTGTCAATTTCAAGTGTGGGGGACATTTTTAGGATCGCATCCGTTGTGTATATTCACCTATTATGGTGTAAAATTATGTCTAGAGATGTGGGGACCAACTGAAAAACGTATATCCAAAACATGATGGATTTGGCTGAGGATCTGGAATTCCACCTCCATGTTTCACCCACAGCAAAAATTAACATGATCCATTAGTTTATTATACACCAGTTCTACTTGTCTCCTGCTAGACTTCATATAATGTGAAAACTGTCACATTGTTGCCATCCCTGCCAAATTGATAAAACTGATTTTTGGCATATGGTCAGGGAGAGCTCCTTTTTATACAATCGTTTTGTTTTTTTGGCTAGGTCTTAGACTCCGAACTGATTTCGTAGCACATCTTATACCTCTGAGATCTGTCTGCTAAGTCTTTTGGAGGAGGAGAACTGGCCCATTCAGACCCACGCCCTATTGGTACATTTCCTGGTTCTGGCAAGTGCAGCCATTGCCATCAGATATACGGATAGTAGACTCCCTATTGTAAAGATAGATATCCGCAGCACAGCCAGCTATCAAACCAAATGGATCCCAGTTTCAGGGAGTGCACGCAGTGGATAATCCCTGGTCCAGGAAAAATAGCAAATCCAGAAACGGGAAGAGTCCGCAGCACTCCAGTAGAAAAAAATCGTTGTTTTATTCACCAAAGTATCACCTGCCACGTTTCAACCCTCACAGGGTCTTTGTTAAGCATAGTGTGAATGCTCCAGTAGCTAAAGTGTTGAGAAAAGGGGTCCTCCCCTTTGAAGATTTGTGGCGTTTAGGGGATCCCATGGATAGAAAAGCAGATACGTACCTTAGGAGATTCTGGGAATCTGCGGCAGGTAGCCTTAGACCTAGCATTGTTGCTACTTGTGTGGCTATGTCTATGAAGGGCTGGTGGGGCAGTTTGAGGTCGATGGCCATTTTAAGCTGAATACACCTTTTCTCGTCCGATCGCAGAAGTTACACAGCTTAAGGCCTCGTAAGTACCAGCATTTGCACCTAATAGATAAGTCCCCAAGAGAACAAATTCTTGCTTCTCTCCCTTCCTTTGCAAAGGCTGCAGACGTTTTGACAGATGCATCTGCTATTGCAGTAATATTATCAGCTAGGGCTGCGGCTATGTCTAACTCTGCCTGCAGAGCTCTATGGGTTAAATCATGGAAGAGGGGAGATCAGGGATCCTAAAATAGGCTATCTGGGATTCCTTGTGAGGTCTATTATTTGGCTCCCGTTTGGATGATGTATCAGATCAGGCATCCGATAGAAAAAAGGGGTTCCGCGTCCCTCATCGCTCAGGTCCCCATCCCCCCCCCCCCTGTGGGAATCAGTTATTTTTTTCCGAAATAGATCCAGACCCTCAGGCGGAAGGAAGGTTCCCTTTAACAAAAAGGGTAAAAGGTTTATTTTCTCCCAGCAGGATAAAAAATAAAAACAGCCATCAATGACGTCAGGCCTCCAATGGGGGGGGGGGGGGGGAGACTTCTTCTTCCCTGGGGAAACCTCTCAACCACCAACTCCTGAGTATAAGAGAGGGTCTTCAGACTAGAGTTTCTCTCTCCACCTGGGGAAAATGTATCCCAACAAAAAATCCAAGGGATATTTTCAAGAGACAGGCCTTACTAGAGGAAGGCCAATCCTTGATTCAGAAGGGGGTGCTAGTCCTTGTTTCCCCGACTGAGCTGGGAAGGGGTTTTTATTCCCCCCCCCCCCTTTTCTAGTAATGGCAAGTTCAGGGTTATCAAACTCCGGTCCCTGAACATGTTTTTAACATACAAAAGATTCCGAATGTCTGTTTCCCCACTGTGTAGTGGCCACATTAGACCTAGAGGATGGGTATTACCATATACCAATGCATACGTCCTCCCAGAGGTTTTTAAGGCTGGCTATCTGGATAAACTGAAGCCTTCTCCATCTCCAATACAAGGCTCTTCCCTTTGGGGTCTCTCAGGCCCCGAGACTTTTCACAAAGGTAATTTCAGAAATAGCTATTGGCCTTTGTCAGAAGCCAGGGGTTACTTCTAGTACCCTATTTAGACTACTTTCTACTGCAGTTGTATTGCGGGGGGCTTGCCCCCTCTTTCTAAAGATTTAAATCCCGTGGTTGCTATTGACCGTGGCATTTAACGGGTTAAACGAGCGGGAACGCGCATGAGCGCGATCCCGCTCGTTGCTGTGAAGCGTCGGCTGTAACATACCTCCGACACCCGCATCGTATGGATCGGGTTACGTCAAATGTCGGGAAGGGTTAAAGATACCTTGTTTGTTTCACTCCTCCGGGTACTTCCTTCCTTGCAAATCACTGAGGTGTGAACTTTTTTATCCCCTCAGGTTTTCTGTCCTGGAATGGGCGGTCTCCTCGCAGGTGTGCTCTCATGATCTCAAAAAAAATAATTACCGGTAAGTAATCATTTGTTTTTTTTTATAAAAATGTCTATCAGTGGGATTGGTGCAACTTTCAAAATTTACTTTTTTATTAAAAAAATTTTTTACGAACGGCGTGGCTTGGCAGCCGAGAGACATGGCAGCTTGAATCCGGAGCTCCGGCAACGTTAAAGCTGATTTCAACGCAAGGCTCTTCTAATACGTGATTTGGGCTTCTGAAAAGTAGCCGTAGCTACTCATGATGACAAGAGGCAAGAGAAGCCTTAAGCAACAAGGCAAATTGGACTTCTACTTCGAGAAAGATCGCGAAGGGGAGGACGGGGCTGCTGGCCTCACTTTCTACTCTTCCACTTCCAGCCCGGGAAAACCAGTTTCGCCACTTTTCTCCTGCTCTTCCCAGGGTGGTAAAAGATCTCCACTCACCTTAGCGGATCCACGGAGGTCTGCACAGAAGATAATTCCAGGGTCTCGCTATAGTCCCCTGGCAGCGGAATCCCTAGAGGAGGGCGGCGCTGAGGGCGCCATGAGGTCGACGCCATCTTCCCCTTCACTAAGCCCTGAGACGCGGCGCCTCAAACTACAGGTGCAGTCATGTCGGGACTCAGAGGTAAGAGAGGGAGATTCTCATCCCCGGGGGTTGTCTCCGGTGACAAAGGCATTCAGGGACATTCCCACTAATGATGGTCCTGCATCGGGTACTCTGATGAAGGAGATGTTGATGGCGTTTAGCGCCTCTATACATACAGAATTCACTGCCTTACTGGCTCCCATTACCACTACACTACAGGGACTGGGTCAGCGGATACACCATATTGAGCACAAGATGGGAGAGTTTGCTACCTCTCACAACAACCTAGTAGATTCACACTCTGATTTGTCTGCAGAAATTGAAAGTTTACAAGCTAAAGTCATAGACCTTGAAGACCGCTCTAGACGGAATAAGATTAGAAGATTAGAGGCATCTCAGAGGACATTCAGCCTACAGATCTCACTAAATATGTGCAAGCACTTATGATGGCTATACTACCGACGAGTTCAGCTACAGAAATAATTGATAGGGCACATAGAGTGCCACGTCCGAAACACCTCCCGGATGCTTTACCTCGAGATGTACTTATCAGGATTCATTATTATCACGTCAAAGACGCATTTCTGGTCGCGGTTAGGTCACTGGGGGATATACCAGCACCATACCAAAAGTTCAAGCTGTATGCTGATCTATCCTTAGCCACCCTTCGCATGCGGAATAGCTTATCCCCGATTACTGCGATATTACGAGATCACAATATCTCTTATAGATGGGGCTTCCCTGTAAAAATTTTGATACGCCATAATGGAATACTGCATGTTATTTCTACTCTGGCGGAGGGACGAAGGATTCTACAATCCAAGAACCTTCCATTACCGGAGATGACAGAAGATAGAGTGCTGTTCCCTACTTGCCTGGGTCAGGAGTGGCAAGTGGTGCCACCTCGGAAGGGACTTCCTCGCTGCAGAGCCACCAATACAGCGTGACACGGTTGCCGTTTGGAGTTCTGGCATGTCTCTGGGATTCGAGCCCTGAGAAATTGTCCCGCTATTTTTCAACAGCTTATGCAGCTGTATATGTGTTTAAGGTGTTTGTGTGGTTGGTGCGACTCTATTTTGTGGGTCAATAGGCACCCAAGTGTTTTTGTTTGTTTGTTTAAGATTTCTCTTAACTAGTAATGCGATGAAGTGTGATGCCAATATAACAGATATATCTTCACTTATATGGTTGTATACAATACTATCAACAGTAGTGCTGGGTCCCTTTATCGTTCCCTACCAAATAGTCAAACATACAAGGTTCGAAGGGTTAAGTGGATATTACAGGATATTCCACACCTATATTCTCGTGTCTCTACTATATTACGATGATTAAGTTTGTCTCTATAAATGTGAAGGGTTTAAACAGTCCTCATAAAAGAGCGTTTATGTGGAAAGAAGCTCTTTCTCTGAAGTGCGATATACTCTGTGCACAAGAGACTCATATATTAGAACAAGATGCACATAGAATAAAACATCCTCAATTTTCTAAAGTTATTCTCTCTCATCACACCAAAAAACAGGGAGGGGTACTTCTAGCAGTAAGGAACACCGTCGCATTCACTCCAGTTTCGTCTTTCCTAGATTCGGGTGGGAGATACAGTGAAGGAAATAAGTATTTGATCCCTTGCTGATTTTGTAAGTTTGCCCACTGTCAAAGACATGAACAGTCTAGAATTTTTAGGCTAGGTTAATTTTACCAGTGAGAGATAGATTATATTTAAAAATAACCTGAAAATCACATTGTCAAAATTATATATATTTATTTGCATTGTGCACAGAGAAATAAGTATTTGATCCCTTTTGGCAAACAAGACTTAATACTTGGTGGCAAAACCCTTGTTGGCAAGCACAGCAGTCAGACGTTTTTTGTAGTTGATGATGAGGTTTGCACACATGTTAGATGGAATTTTGGCCCACTCCTCTTTGCAGATCATCTGTAAATCATTAAGATTTCAAGGCTGTCGCTTGGCAACTCGGATCTTCAGCTCCCTCCATAAGTTTTCGATGGGATTAAGGTCTGGAGACTGGCTAGGCCACTCCATGACCTTAATGTGCTTCTTTTTGAGCCACTCCTTTGTTGCCTTGGCTGTATTTTTCGGGTCATTGTCGTGCTGGAAGACCCAGCCACGAGCCATTTTTAATGTCCTGGTGGAGGGAAGGAGGTTGTCACTCAGGATTTGACGGTACATGGCTCCATCCATTCTCCCATTGATGCAGTGAAGTAGTCCTGTGCCCTTAGCAGAGAAACACCCCCAAAACATAATGTTTCCACCTCCATGCTTGACAGTGGGGACGGTGTTCTTTGGGTCATAGGCAGCATTTCTCTCCCTCCAAACACGGCGAGTTGAGTTAATGCCAAAGAGCTCAATTTTAGTCTCATCTGACCACAGCACCTTCTCCCAATCACTCTCAGAATCATCCAGATGTTCATTTGCAAACTTCAGATGGGCCTGTACATGTGCCTTCTTGAGCAGGGGGACCTTGCGGGCACTGCAGGATTTTAATCCATTACGGCGTAATGTGTTACCAATGGTTTTCTTAGTGACTGTGGTCCCAGCTGCCTTGAGATCATTAACAAGTTCCCCCCGTGTAGTTTTCGGCTGAGCTCTCACCTTCCTCAGGATCAAGGATACCCCACGAGGTGAGATTTTGCATGGAGCCCCAGATCGATGTCGATTGACAGTCATTTTGTATGTCTTCCATTTTCTTACTATTGCACCAACAGTTGTCTCCTTCTCACCCAGCGTCTTACTTATGGTTTTGTAGCCCATTCCAGCCTTGTGCAGGTCTATGATCTTGTCCCTGACATCCTTAGAAAGCTCTTTGGTCTTGCCCATGTTGTAGAGGTTAGAGTCAGACTGATTAATTGAGTCTGTGGACAGGAGTCTTTTTTACAGGTGACCATTTAAGACAGCTGTCTTTAATGCAGGCACCAAGTTGATTTGGAGCGTGTAACTGGTCTGGAGGAGGCCAAACTCTTAATGGTTGGTAGGGGATCAAATACTTATGTCTCTGTGCACAATGCAAATAAATATATATAATTTTGACAATGTGATTTTCAGGTTATTTTTAAATATAATCTATCTCTCACTGGTAAAATTAACCTATCCTAAAAATTCTAGGCTGCTCATGTCTTTGACAGTGGGCAAACTTACAAAATCAGCAAGGGATCAAATACTTATTTCCTTCACTGTATATCATTCAGATAGGAGAGCTCAACAATGTGTTATTTACGATAGTGGTTGCATATGTCCCGAACACACATCAAATCCTCTTCCTTAACAAATTATTCCGTAAGATTAATAAGGTTAAACGAGGAGAATTGGTGGTTTGTGGGGACTTCAATACCATACACGATCCCACTATGGACTCCACGAGTGATCATAGAACCCACTCCCAATCTCTAGCCCCTGTCTTACTTAGGGAAGACGTGTATGATATCTGGCGCATTCAACACGACTCGGAAAGCGATTATTCCTTTTTCTCACCGGTACATAGGTCCTACTCTCGCATAGATCTATTCCTAGTTGGTCGCTCTTTAATACAGAAAGTGTAAAAATCTTCTATTGAACTGATTAAATGGTCGGATCATGCAGCCATTACTATATGTGTTAATGAAGCTCACAACTCGCCATCACATTTCTTATGGAGAAATAATGCCTATTTGATGTCCCACCCTAAGTACAAAGATGAATTGCGTAAGGGTCTAGAAGAGTATTTTCTATTGAATGTAAATTCTGCACAGGACACATTTGTTCTTTGGAACGCCCACAAGGCATACATGAGAGGTCTTTTTATAAAGTGGGGACACAGAGCAAAGAAGGAAAGGGATCGTCAATTTGATGACATAATAGCACAAATGCGTTCTGTAGAAGCCCTGAACAAATCTGTTACCACCCTAGCCAACACTGAGAAGTTTCGGAATCTTCGGATTAAATTGAGGGATTGTTTACTGTATAAATATGAAAATAATTTACTATCCATTAAAGCACAATACTACTCTCAAGATAATAAAGCCAGTAAGATTCTGGCGCATAGATTAAAGGCCAGGGCTGTTAAGAGTAAGATACCATTTCTTAAAGACCCTCTTGGAACCACTAAAATATATTCCCCTGGGGATTTAGCACAGAAATGTAAGGAATATTATGAATCCCTACATAATTTACACCCCCCTCCCCTACGGTAAATCCACAACCAGTCCAACGAGCCGTCAAAGATTTCTTAACTGACCTAAACCTCCCACGTCTATCACCCCAGCAATTGGCTGATCTAAACCTCCCTTTGTCAGAATTGGAAATCTCCAAAATTATCCGATCTCTCCCGTTACATAAAGCCCCTGGACCTGACGGCCTATCTGGTGTCTATTATAAAACTTTTGAAGACTCTCTCCTTCCTCACTTGTTTGAAACCCTGAAACATGCCATTACGGAAGGTTCTTTTCCAAAGGAAATGCTGAGTGCGGTGATAGTAACACTTCCAAAGCCAGGGAAATCACCTGACTCACCACAAAACTTTCGGCCCATATCCCTCCTTAACTCTGACTTAAAAATCTATGCTAAAGTTTTGGCGAACCGCTTGACATATGTGATCCCACTACTAGTCAATAGAGACCAGGTCGGTTTTGTTAAGGGTAGGCAGGCCCCGGAAAATACCAGGAGGGTTCTTAATATCTTAGACTATGTAAACAGAAAAGGGACTAAAGCTGTTATGGTAACTCTAGACGCCGGAAAAGCTTTCGACAGGGTTAATTGGTCATTTGTTTTCGCGGTCCTAGAGGAAATGGGATTTGAAGGTTCTATCACAACTGCAATTAAAGCTTTGTACTCCGCCCCATCGGCGAGAGTTTTCGTTAACGGTGCTCTCTCTGAGGACTTCGGGATAACGAACGGGGCTAGGCAAGGCTGACCATTGTCACCTTTGATTTTCGTCCTGTCCATAGAACCCTTAGCACAGGCTATTAGACAACATCATGACATTCAAGGGATACAAATAGGAGATCGTTCTCATTGCATCTCCCTATATGCAGATGATATAATATTAACCCTAGAGAAACCGGAAACCTTGTTATCAGCCGCCTTTAGGATCATACAGGACTTTGGACAGCTAGCGTTTTATAAAGTTAATATGGGAAAATCACAGGCTATACCCCTGAATTGCTCATTGTCGGACCTCGGGTCTATGTGTATAGTTTCCGTTAGATTGGCAACAAACGCACATACAATACCTGGGGATAAACATCACTCCTAAAGTTTCGCAGTTATACCAGGCCAATTATCGTTCTATGTTATCACAAATAGACTTAGATTTGAAGCAATTGGCAACGCAGTCTTGTGGATAGGTCGTATTGCGGCTTTTAAAATGCTGGTACTTCCGAAGTTATTATATCTGTTTCGGACATTGCCAATAAAACTGCCCTTATCCTTTTTCAATAAAGCACACAAGTTGGTAAGTTCTTATATTTGGCAGAAGAGTAGGCCGCGCATAGCGGCTCGGTTATTGAACAAAGGGAAAAAACATGGTGCCTTGAGTTTACCCAATATTCAACATTACTATCTATCCACCCAGATATCCCAATTGAAGCATTGGTGGGAGGGAGACTCTTCCCAACACTGGGTGCACATTGAAACATCAATATCACCTATACACAATTTAAAAGCTCTTCTAATTGTAAAATTGCATTCTAAACCCCCAAATTTATCCCTGCCATATTTTCTATCCGCCTCCTTACAGAACTGGGTAAAGTTCCATTCCCTGTGTAGTACATCTTCATTCTCTCTACTCCCCAGTTCACCGATAGATGCTCTGGAGTTCCTTCTCTCCGACTTGGATCTCCGGTCTTGGAAGATGGGGGGTCTGACACATATGATATCTTTCATGGAACATAATCAACTGGTACAATTCAGCTCCCTACATACTAGGTTTGGTATCCCGAACACCGAATTTTATAAATTTCTTAGAATCCGGCATCTTTTGCAATCGGATTGCCCATTTGAGGTTACAGCTAATGCTGATATATTCCGAATATGATCTCAACCTGGGACGCATCTTAAAGGATTGCGCCCTATATATGATCTTTTGGGATCTAAGAATACATTTGAAAAATCTTCCCCTTTCTTGGCCTGGGAAAAGGAACTCACAAACGTATACTCTGCACAACTGTGGACTTATGCACTTACTTTTGTAGCGAAAGATTTGAAGTGTACTCTTCATTATGAGTCAGTGATGAAGACAATGCTCCGATGGTAATATACCCCAGATAGACTTCAACGCATATATCCGAATGCCTCTCATTATTGTTGGAGAAATTGCGGGGGTAGGGGGGCTCTGTTACACATTCTATGGACCTGTCCGCTACTCAAAAATCTTTGGAATGCTTCATTCCTTTTATTGTCGGGCATTACAGGGATTACAATTGTTCCTTCTCCATCGCTAGCACTGCTTTTTCTAAACATTAAAGATATTCCGGTGGAATTCAGAGTAGTAGCAGCTCATATATTTATTGCGACCAAATTAGTAATAACCCGATATTGGTAGAGTCAGACAATCCCCCCACTAACATAAATCATTGCTCATGTTAACAGTACATGCTCGCACGAGAAAATGATGGCACATAAAGGCCATTCAATCCCTAAATACGAGAAAGAATGGGGTCCATGGTTGGGTAGCGCTTATAACTGTGTTTCTTAGAGGGGAAGTCTGCATTGGTGTCTCCTAGGGCCCGAGGTTCATTCACTCGCTATGATACTGAATGAGCGATTTTGTATTACTTCTTTTGTATTGTGTTACTTCTTTTGTATTGTATCTGTATGAAAATGCTGGTATTTCACACTGTATGCATTGAACTGCAAAATGTCTGTTATTTTCTTTGTTGGAAAAATTTTCAATAAAAACGTATTGAGTTAAAAAAAAAAATTTACTTTTTGAGATATAGCTGCTTTGTATACTGTATACAGAGCAGCTGAATCCTGTATCAGTCACGTCAGCAGCACTGACTGGTTCAGTGTCAGCAGGTCCTGCGTGTCTCTGACACACTGGATCGAGCTGCTATCGTTCACATCTAAGTTTATAACTTTGATGTGATCGACTACAGGTGAATCTTGTGGGTCAGAGACACGCAGTACCCGCTGACACTGAACCCGTCAGTGGACCTGACGGATTCTGGTCTTAGCGCACGACACACTTGCTCTATTTACAGCATACAAAGCAGCTGTATCTCAAAAAGTAAAAATAATTGTTAAAAAAGTATTTGAAAACTGCACAAAATACACTGATACACATATTTATAAAAAAAAATAGCCTTTAAGTTAGCTTTAAACATGTGACTTAATGTTCGGTTTTCACCTTGTGTATGCTGTAATAGCTGTCGTGTATGGTGTTGCGGGTATTGTGCTTACACCACTGTGTTTAGAATTGTTCTCTGCTTTGAGTTCAATAAAATTACTTTAAAAAATGGATCTCAGCGCAAGGGAGAGGGAAAATATTGCATTAGGAAATGTAACTCCAGGTGTGGACAAATCTTCCTGCGTTCTAGGAGCCAGGTCCTAAAAGCCAGCAATGACACGGTCTGCCGACACTGTATGGTTGAGCTCACATAACCCGGCTGTGGCACGTTTCATACTCACTTTTTTTTCCCCCCCGAAGCTTGTCTTAGATCCAAAAAGGAAGAGAAGTATGATGGAAACCTATTATATCGCTTCCCTTTTCAACCTTTTCTGAGTTTTGGCAAATAAAGCAGCCAGCAAGCACTTTGCAACCAGAATTTGTCCGTAACTGACCTAGGTGGAGTTGGATGCGGTTAGTTGTGACCGGGTTCTGTCCAGCCCTGTATTAGGGCATATTTCCAATCTCCCTTTTGCCGTAATCTGATTCTCATTATGATCAAAAAAGACATATAGAAGAGTGGATCTTCCAAAGGTGATGTACGTCGAATCCAGCTTAAGGTTAACATTAAAGGGGTTATGTGTGGAGTGATAAGTATTAGCAGGGTACCCACTGCAGTATGCGAGTACACTCGCTAATATATACATTCCGGTTTTCCCATCACGCTTATTGAGATTTTAATAGATATTTATAGCGCTAGCGGGGTACCAGAAGTCTAGTTGCACAGTCTTCCTTCATGACAACATGAATCTAAAGGCCCTATTACACTGCCCGGTTTTGGCCGGTGCAACGAGACGGCGCTCGTTTGCTCCTGTCACACGGAGCTATGGATGGGGACGAGCACTTGTTACTCCGATCGGTCGTCCCCATACATTATTATCATGTCACAAGTGTGTCTCCCTGTTTACACAGGGAGATGTGCTGCCGACAACAATAATATTTAACTTTTTCAAACGATACGATCAGCAGATGTTTGCTCATTCATCTGCTGATCGCTGGCCTGTTTACACAGCGCTACGCGCGCTTCTGCCTGATAATCGCCCAGTGTAAAACCCCCGTTAGTCATGTGACCAACCCCGCTGTACTCTTTGTACAAGGAGAAGCAGTAGTTTGTGAACCCAAAAATGATAAAACTTTTTTTTTTATGCTAGAAACACTTTCAATTACTTAAAGGGAATGTGTCATAGAAAAATAATAATTATTTTTTTGTTAAACTGTTAGTCAATAAATGATTACACATTGTTCTAATTTTTTCACAAGTCAGGAAATATTATAAATTAGATTCTAATTTATAACATTTCCATGTGCTGGTCACTAGAGGGAGCAAATCCAAAAATTGCAGCATTGCAATGTGGTAAAGCAACCTCATTGCTTTATGCTGCAAATTTGGTATAGACACACACACGCTCTATTGTCCTCACACAATGCCCCCTCCTTTATCCTGGCTAGTGCCAGGAGAAAGGAGGGGGTTGAATGTTCAAACCTCCTACACTGTGTGCCGCCATTTTTTGATCGAATGTACAGTGTAGGAGGATTAGATACAGTGGTAATCACACAGTATAACACGAACATACACAAACATAACTTACCTGCTGCTGCCGCTGCCTCCGCTCCTTCTGCTCCCTCCGCTCTTAGTCCTTGCTTCTGAACATATGGACGGAAGCCGCGACCGGAAGTAGTCCTCTTACTGTCCGGCCACGGCTTCCGGTCCACATGAAAATGGCGCCGGATGTCGCTCGGCCGAAGACCTTCCTTTTGGACTGTGTGGGAGTGGCGCATTCCCACACAGACGGCGTACGCTATAGTGAATGGAACGGCTCCCGTTCGCATTCACTATAGGGATGTATGTGCCGTATTCCATCTCTGTATGTGTCGTTAATCGACACATACAGAGATGAAAAAAAAATGGCAGCCCCCATAGAGAAGTCAAAGTTAGAAAAAAGAAAAAAGTAAAACACAAAAACACAAATAAATAAAATGTATTTTATTAACATACTAAAACCAAAAACATATTAAAAAATTTTTTTTCGCGACACCTGTCCTTTAAAGTTTGCTACTAAAAGCATTGCTGCACTTCTGGTATGAAAATAAGAATTGGAATAATCCTTTTAAAGGAGTGTTCCTGGAATTTAATATTGATGGCCTACCCTTAGGATAGGCCTTCAATATCTCATCAGCGGGGATCCAATTCTTGGCACCCCCACTGTTCACTCTCTTGAAGGGACCGCACTGCTAGCTGGAGTGATGCGTCTTCTTCATTGTTTACTCTAAGGGTATGTTCACACGCAGTGGTTTCAGATGTAAGTCGGGCGTTTAACTTCTCGAATTACGCCTAACAAATGCCCCTAATACGCCTACAAACATCTGCCCATTGCTTTCAATGGGAATTACGATGATCTGTTCCCACGAGCCTTTATTTTACGCGTCGCTGTCAAAATACGGCGCGTAAAATGATGGCTCGTCAAAAGAAGTGCAGGACACTTCTTGGGACGTTTTTGGAGGCGTTTTTCATTGACTTCATTGAAAAACAGCTGCAAAAACGGGCGTAAGAAACGCCATGAAAAATGCGAGTTGATAAAAAAAACTTCTGAAAATCAGGAGCTGCTTTCGCCTGAAAACAGCTCCGTATTTTCAGACGTTTTTGCTCACTGCGTGTGAACATACCCTAATGGTATGTTCATACGGCCTATTTACGGACGTAATTCGGGCGTTTTTGCCCCGAATTACGTCTGAAAATAGCGCCTCAATAGCGCTGACAAACATCTGCCCATGAAAGCAATGGGCAGACGTTTGTCTGTTCACACGAGGCGTAATTTACGTGCCGCTGTCAAAAGACGGCGCGTAAATAGACGCCCGCGTCAAAGAAGTGACCTGTCACTTCTTTGGCCGTAATTGGAGCCGTTATTCAATGACTCCAATGAATAGCAGCGCTAATTACGCCCGTAATGGACGCGGCGTTCAAGCGCCTGCACATGCCGTTACGGCTGAAATTACGGGGATGTTTCAGCCTGAAAACATCCCAGCCGTTACGGACGCCCTCATGTGAACATACCCTAACAGGGACATACATTTTAGTTGTGGCTGTGCCTGGTACTGCAGATAAATCTGATTTACTTGAATGGGACTGAGCTGCTGTGAGCTGCAGTAGCATGCTATAAAATATGGACAGCATATGAAGAAGCAGCGTCTTCTAAGGATAGCCCATCAATACACCACGTTCCAAATTATTATGCAAATGTTATTTTTCGCTGATTTTCCTAAATAGTCAATGCAAATGACAATCAGTATAATCTTCAAGCCATCAACCGTTGGAGTATAATGCGAATTTATTGAACAAATCTCCTAATGATAACTGATTTTTTTTTTAGAAGTAAAAAACTCAAAATGCACTGTTTCAAATTATTATGCACAACAGAGATCAAAACATTTTAAAGGTTGTAAAGAGAACTAAAATCGTAATTTGTTGAATTTGCAGCATCAGGAGGTCATATTTACAGAAATCAAAAGCTCTTTCAATTAAAAAAAACTTAGCAGGCCAAGTTACATGTTAACATAGGACCCATTCTTTGATATCACCTTCACAATTCTTGCATCCATTGAATTTGTGAGTATTTGGACAGTTTCTGCTTGAATATCTTTGCAGGATGTCAGAATAGCCTCCGAGAGATTCTGTTTTGATGTGAACTGCCTCCCACCCTCATAGATATTTTGCTTGAGGATGCGCCAAAGATTCTCAATAGGGTTGAGGTCAGGGGAACATGGGGGCTACACCATGAATTTCTCACCTTTTATGCCCATAGCAGCCAATGACACAGAGGTATTCTTTGCAGCATGAGATGGTGCATTGTCATGCATGAAGATAATTTTGCTACGGAAGGCACGGTTGTTCTTTTAGTACCACAGAAGAAAGTGGTCAGTCATAAACTCTACGTACTTTGCAGAGGTCATTTTCGCACCGTCGGGGACCCTAAAGGGGCCTACCAGCTCTCTTCCCATGATTCCAGCCCAAAACATGACTCCGCCACCTCCTTGCTGACGTCGCAGCCTTGTTGGGACATGGTGGTCATTCACCAACCATCCACTACTCCATACATCTGGACCATCCAGGGTTGCACGGCACTCATCAGTAAACAACACGGTTTGAAAATAAGTCTTCATGTATTTCCGAGCCCACTGCAACCGTTTCTGCTTGTGAGCATTGTTTAGGGGTGGCCGAATAATAGCTTTATGCACACTTGAAAACCTCTGAAGGATCCTACACCTTGAGATTCGTGGGACTCCAAAGGCACCAGCGGCTTCAAATACCTGTTTGCTGCTTTGCAATAGCATTTTAGCTGCTCTCCTGATCCTATTAATTTGTCTGGCAGAAACCTTCCTCATTATGCCTTTATCTGAACG